>NW_027113534.1:93354-100337 GCF_000696795.3 Halyomorpha halys
GATTTTCTTACTGACAATTTTGCTTATAATTACTAATACAATTTCATATCAAGGAAGAGATTGTGATAAATAGTTCTTATTAAAAATTCACTTATATATATATGTTCAAATCTGCCGACTTATTTGATTTTTATTGTACTCAATGAAATTTTGTAGGAAGATTTGGAACTGATAATACCATATCATTGGATATCTTTGCTGATAGGCTAAATTTTTTATATAAATATAATACTGATAATCAACACAAAATATGAATATCATTAGAGATAAGAGGTACCTATGCTTTTTTGATTATATATTCTAAATCTTTATAGGTTAATATATTTGAATGTAGTATATTTAAATCACAAAATTTTAAACTTTTATCTATGTCGTTTAATTTATTGGACAATAGCATTAATGTATTAAATTAAGATAGTTATTGCAGGTTAAATTCAGAAATAATAATTTTGTTAAACATAATTTCAAATTGTTAATAATTTTTATGTATATTTATTTCATGATTTTTTTCTTGACTGTTAATAATATCTATTTTTTTTATCTTGAGGATCAGTCAATAAAACAACTGTATTGAAGTGACGTTTCACAACTTTATTGTTTGCATAGACTTATTATTGTTAACCAATTGTCTATTACAGGGTGTTTTCTACATTGCTGTGGTACAACTAACTCAGTTATACAAGTGTAAACAGAGTTAGTTGTAGAACATACTGTAATAGACGCATCGCCTCAATATACTTGTTTTATTGACAGATCCTGAAAAGCCAAAATATATGTATATATTTTATTAAATACAGTGTATTTACTACTATTAATATATAATATATATTATTAGATACAGTGTAACTTGTTTAACTAAATAACCTGTACAACTAAGTTGTTGCAACCTGTCCAAACCTGATAGGTTGTCTTATGTAAACTGACTATTGAGCTACTAATTCCCACGTATAGGGGTAAAATAAAAAAAAAAATCTAAGAAATCAAACCTCAATTACTAATGTTTAAAAATTCTTAGTAACAGAAATATTTAAGTTACGGGACCTCATTGTAATCATCAGTAGTAGAAGTTTCTCACATATCCAGGGCCCACTTAACCAGGTTACACTGTAAGTGCTTTTCTACTTTATGTTCTAGGTTATATTCTTTATTTTGTGCTTTTTCTAAAATCATATCATATTTAGCTTTATCATTTGAATCTATATTACCTGTGGTTCAAGATATTGCAGTACCTAATACATTAGTAAGTCCTCTTATTTCTTAGATTATTTAGTTGTTGATGTTTTAATTTGAATTGTGTGTATTGTAAGTGTATTCTAATTAAATTTATAATTGAGATAACATTATGTTTTATATTAACAATTTGTAATTTGTTAGGATTTGTTAATGTTATCTTCATCTGTTTGTTCTGTTTTGAAATCAGTATTGTACATGCATGTATAAGTATTATTAATCATAAATGAATCCTCTATCTAGATTGGGATAATTCCTCTTGATTTAACAATGTCAGTTAGTTTGTAAAGAGTGACTGGGATGATTAACTGAAGTAGTAGAATCATGTCCTATAATGAATATGTAATTTTTTTTTTTTTGTATTTTTCGGAGGTCTTCTTATTCTAAGTGGATTTTAAAAGGTGTGTTCTGTTTATGCTTGCTGGCTCCTAGTTTAGTAACTTACATAATACTTACGTAAAATTTGGGATACTCTAATGTGGAAAATGTAAATAAAATTTTAAATGGGAATTATACAGTGTTCACAGTGATGTTGAGCACAATCCAGTAATTTCAATCACATATAAATTTTTTTGTATCATTTTTGTTGATAAAGAAAGTTCATTTTGTAATTAAATACATTATATTTTAAAATATATTACTTGTCCGAAGATTAGGTTCCATACTAACTAATTTAGAAATATAACTGGAGATTAACTATAATAAACTACGTGTAATTGATTAATTCATTTGTGTTTTATTAATGTTTTTTATGTTGTCGGTTAGAATTAAAATACTATCATTGCATTAGTATTTAAATACTATCAGTAATTTTCCTTTATTACTGATTGTATTTCTATTACTTTCATATTTTAAAAAAATTAACTCACTCCATGTTTTTATCAATTTAGATTCATATTTTTAATACCGTTGCTTGTTTGCTATTTTTTGTTTGATATGATTTTTTTAAAAATTATTTTCATGTTGAGTTCCCTTTAATTTATAATTTATTAATTATATCAATTAGTTTTCCTTTTTAAAAAAAATTGCCTTTTTTCATTTATTACTAATTTTAAATTTTTATTGCTTTGATATTTTAATTTTTAAAAAGTGTTTCATATTGTACAATATTTAAAATAATTTTCAATTTTTTCATAGTTCAAAACTTTTTGTGGGCACATTTGTTATGTATTTAAATATTTAAAACTGCCTTATTATGTATTTAGCGGATTTTTTTTCATATTTTACAGATTTTTATCTCATATTCTGAGAGCTTTTACTTTACAAAAATCTGGGCTCTGGTATTAAAAAACAGCTAAAGAAAAAATATGTTTTTCGCCTTCTGGGGAGGACGGGCTGATCAAGATTCACCAGTGACATATTTATTGTCTTTAAGTTATTTATAGAATTTGTGTTTTATTTTTTTAAGAATCTGGTAGCCCAGTTATTTAATATTTACCATATACATATTACTTAAATTTTATTGTAGTTTCAAATCTGAGAAACAAATCCCATAACAATGCACTTGTTCATTGCTGAAATATTTACCTAAGTTATAAGGATTGCAATTTTTTTTAGAGTGATACTCAAACTAGGAGCTGATATTTTCTTTCCCATCCTAATTAAAATAAATTAACTTCTATTCCCTGGTAAATTTTATATTTTTTGTTGTTGTTGACAGTTTGTTTGAAAAAGTCTTTAGAATTACTTTAACTTTATAGTTATTGTCTTTATTTTTTCACATTAAACACTAAACATTTATTCACTTTGAAAAGAAACTATCAACTAATTTATTTATATTAAAGAGTATGATAGATTTCTATCTAATATTGTAAGTTAACACCTATTACCTGGTGTTAGGTGTTAACTATTACCTATTACAACCTAAGTAATCACAACACAGGTAGAAGCAATTAAAGAAATCATTTCAATCATTGGTTTTTATTTAATGTTAAGGTATATCGCAAACTGGAGTGTTTTTCCTACAGGTTAACAACACAAAAAGTTTTAAACAAGATTTTCTTACTGACAATTTTGCTTATAATTACTAATACAATTTCATATCAAGGAAGAGATTGTGATAAATAGTTCTTATTAAAAATTCACTTATCTATATCTTTATATGAGATATGTCCAGAAAATAAGAGTACAATTAGGCTGTCCTACTGTGTAATTTTTTTTTTTTTTTTCCAAAAGTTAGCAACACTGGGAGATAGGGGAGGTTCTTCTAAACAGGATGACCACCAGATAAGAGGCCCAGATCAGTGCCAAAACCCATCTAGTGTCCGTTTCTGTGAGATATGTTAATAAGAAATTCTGCTAAGTGTGAGGAGTGCATTGTCATAAGGTTCCTTCATAAAGGCCAATATGTGAAAAAATTAGTAACTTACCTACAATTGAGTACTCTTACTTTCTGGACATGTTTCGTACTAAAGCCTACAAGAATTGACATTGATATTATGTGTGTGTGTGTTTTAAAACACTTAAGACTAAGGGAAACAAATAAAAAGTAACACAATAGGGTGATATTCCTACTCACTATAAACCACCTGCCAATTATTCTTTACCACCCTGCGAAACCGCTGTCAAGCATTACTTCATGGGGCAGAAGGGCTAAATACCTACTAGCCTAGAAAAATGTTTTAAGCTCAGCCATACCTCTTTTCTGGCTCTTGTGCCCTGAACCTTTTGCCAATTTACGCTGCATTTCTGTTGCAACCCTCCGATTCTCCTGCTCAGTCATCATCAAAGCGACTACATGCTCCAGGACTAATTCACAAGTTGGTTACTATGTCCTATAGTTTGCAGCGGGCTAAGTAAACCCTGAAGTATCCATGCTCTGAAAGCAGTTTGATAAGGTAATAATTTACCTACCCTTGTTTCTGGGATATTCATGTTGATATATTGGGAATCATATGGTGGGTTTATCTTCTGGAAGAATTGGTACGGTAAGAAGATGGCATTCCAGTGTCTCTGACATCTTTCAACAGTATGATTTTTCTCTTCTTTTGGCAATGTAGCCCAGTGAGTATCCAGCTTTTCTCTTTTTCTTCAGAATATCCAGCTGCATTCATCTGCCAAAAGATCAACTAGAGATATATCTGTAATGACACACACAGCATCGTAAGATACAGTGCGAAAAGCTCGAGCGACACGCAGTGCACTTTTTCAATGCTCACCGATAGCTCCACGGACTAGCCAAGCTCTACTTGGCAGACTTCCCCCCAGATTGGTGCTGTGTACAAAGTGTGGAACTGGGAATATTAGCCAAAAGCTTCCTCTAATTTTCCCTTGGTCCACCAATATTTGGTATTAACCTAGCTAATTCCTTAATAACTTGCACTGCTCTGGTGTTAACTTTCTGCAAATGGTCATGAAACCAAAGTTTGGCATCAATGTACACCCCCAGATGTCTAATAGATGGCTTGCATAGAATATCAAATTCCCTGACAGTGAGACTGATTATCCCTTTTACTTTTCTTGCGGTTATCAACACTGCCTCTGTTTTTTGTCAGCAAGTTGGAGTTATTACGGTTGAAAGTTATTGATGGATGGTGAAAACTGCCTTGTTTGCATTGTAACTTATCTCCTGTCAAGAGTTTCCCAAGAACAATGATTGCCAGATCGTCTGCAAAGCCGAGCATAATAGTTTCTTCCAGCAGGGGTAGCCTGAGAACCATGTCATACATAATATTCCATAGTAATGGCCCTAAAACTGAACCCTGCGGGAGCCCTAACCTTTTAAATTTTCAATCCAGCTTCTGTATCATACCTCAAGATTCTATCAGTAAAATAACTCTAAATAATCTTTATGAGTATTGTGGGACTTTCATCCTTCGTGATCTGTTCATGATACAACCCCACCGAGCTGAATTAAAAGCATTTGTAATGTCCAAAATTATAATGGTGCAGCACACACATCTTACTGTCATCAGCCATCTGCAATGGCTTTCTGAGCAGCTCTGATGGTAAAATAGAAAAAAATGTGCCCTTCCGAAAACTGTACTGATTATCAAATAATCCCCAGGCTCTTCACTGAAGTCAATCAACCTACCATTAACAATCCTCTTCAGTACCTTGCAGGGTCCAGAAAACATGTTGGGCAAGAAGATGTAGGATCTCAAGGGGTCCCTTTCTATTTGGCAGGAGCAAAAGACATTGCTTCTTTCACTGTGTTGGAAATATATCTTCACTGAGACAGGAGTTTTATACATCCAAAAAGAGTTTTGGCTTTGACCTAATAACCATTTTTAAGGCAAGATTAATTTAATTTAAAGACAAGACATAATCAAGGCCTGGAGCTTTGAAGTCAGCTATTTTCCCCATGTCCAGTTCCTACTCTGTAATTTCTGGCACTGGTTCCAGATCTGGCATCACTACTTTGTCAACGAGCACTTCCGATTGTTTTGGAAATAGCCCTACTAGTTTTTCTAACAATTCTGGAGAGCTCGGGGGCAACGTTGTGCATGTCACCAGCCACGATCAGTTCATTGGTTTCCTTCAATTCAAAAGCAACAGAGCCTCTCTTGCATGTAACTTCTACTTCTTCAGCCATTTTCTATGCTATTGCTGTACAAGTTTGTTCTGTCTTTTGTTTTACTTTCCTATCCAACACCAAAAGGAGACTCCCTGTGTCACACTTTTGTATTTTTTGCATGTTAACTCCTATATCCTGGAGATCAGGATCTCTTTTTATTGTTAGCAGGATACATGTATACATCAAGTCCTCCTTTACCGTAATCAAAGCTTCAGGATGAGTTGTTCATATTTTAAGCTTTTTGTCCTTTTCTTCTCGATCTTCAATCTTTACCATTGATGACCAGGTTCATTTTCTGTATTAGTTTGACCTTTAGGCCAAGACCTCTGTTTCTTTATGGTTGTTAGGTGTCTTTCCTCATCAGTCTCCCCTCGCGTACCTGATGTTATTACTTGAGACTCCTTATGGAGGGGTTGCAAACTTGACTTGGTCTGAGTTTCGCAACTGTTTCCAGCTAATAACCATTTAGGGATTTTGTTTATTCTTGACACTTGTTCGTAAATCATCCAGAATGAAATTACTTCTGTTTTAATATTTTAATGGATGTTTGTTGGTCTTCTTGACAAATTCGTGATATTCAAATTTTGTCTCCAAACAATTTCCATAATTGTTTTCTCTTCTCTTCTCTTGATGTAATGATTATTACAGTGATTATGTAATGGTTAGTATACAAGTGATATTACTGCAGCACTTAGGTCACTGGTTAACGACATCTGAGAACCCACATTCTGAATAATTATGCAAACTGTTAGGTTTGTCAGTTTTACTTGACTCCCCCATGCTTTATTATTCAGGGTTCCTTTTCCTAGTATGTTAAGCCCATTAGAGGTATTATGAGGTATTGTTATTTCCATCCTGGCCTCGATTTCTAGCGAGAATTCCCCTTTCCACCACTTAGGGAAGTACCATGTATGGGTTTCAGACATGCTTGCATTTTGATGCCAATGTCTTTTCTCATAGGATTTAATATTTTATTGTATACAAAAAATTGTATAGTTTAATTAGGAAGGATTCAAATTCTTACCTATCATCTGTTGGACTATGATGGAATCATACAATTCATTTGTTTCTTTGTTTCTAGATCCTTTGTGATTTAAGCATTTATGGCATAGTCTCATACATTAAAAAAAGGCCATGTCTGAATATCATAACAATGGTAGGTGCTGGAATCTCAACAGGTATGTCTGTACATGTTTATATTGTATCTATCTATCTATCTATCTATCTATCTGTGTAT
>NW_027113534.1:100738-105462 GCF_000696795.3 Halyomorpha halys
TAACTTCTTCAATTGCTTAAGCCCTTCATAATAATAAGCCTTACATTAAGGGTTAGATTTATTTACATATTGTATGGGCATCAAACATTTTGTTGCAGTTTTAGATAAAGATGTAGAGTTAAAGTAAATTTTTCAGAATTAAAATAGGTTATTATTCAACTTAATAATATAATACTGGTTATTAATATAACCAGATAATTTTAGTTGTGCAGGCACTAACAGATTCACAGATTTAGGGAGGAAAACAGGCTCTTGAACTCAGACACAAATATTAATGCAAAGTCAATTACTTTATATGACCCAGACACTGGCCCAGCTAGTTAATTTAAGTAACATACACTTAATTTAATTGACTCACAGATGCACATATGATATATTTAGAAACCAATGATAATTTGAAAATACTTGAGTAATTTATTGGCTTCATAGTCTTAAAAATATGTAAATATATTTCACAACTGATCATATTTAAATATGTATTATTTTGATTTTCAGCTGCCGGAATTCCAGATTTCAGATCACCTGAAACTGGTATTTATAACAATCTGCAAAAATACAACCTACCTTATCCCCAGGCTATATTTGAGCTCGAGTACTTCAAGAAGTACCCTGAGCCATTTTACCAGCTAACGAGTGATTTGTTGCCTGGGGAGTATAGCCCTACAAAATCTCATTACTTTATTAAATTACTCGAGGAAAAAGGAATTCTATTGCGGCATTATACCCAGGTAATTTACATTTGCATGATTTCTGAGCTTTAGCATAATACTGTAAATATTAATTTTTTTGTACAGAACAATTAGTTTTGGGGTTAAATTTGTTAGTTTCTGCTATATTTAAATACAAATTTTATTGTTTTAAACAAATTTTTTTTATCTGTCAATTTTTCTTCCATTATTTTCCATTTATTTTATATATGTATTGTAATATTTAAAATTTGTAAAAATAGATAAAAAGAATTAACTAGCTTTCTTATCTTTCGATCTTAAAATAAGCTTGATTCTGACAAGATTTAAATTAATAAAATGAATGTTAACCAGATATGAGGAATTAATTTCAATTATTTTAACACTATTTACTCTCAGGGCAGGTTTTCCAGACGACCAGGACGCAATCATACAGAAATATTATTCTTAAAAATAAATGTAAACATTATTTGAGGTGTGAAGTGCTAAGTTAAGCAAGCTAACAGTTATTGCTCACTGATGATTCCTTGATTTCTTGACCGATGGTTGATTGACAATGGGTGCACATCCTAAATGTTACTTATAGGATGAAAGGTATTTACCCTAAGCTGTAGACAAAGGATGACTAGTGACTCAGCTTCCAGGACATGCCAACTCTCCCGCCATCCAAACAAACAAGTGGTGCTCTCTCACCCTTTATCTATTACAAACATTTCAATAGTCTATATTAATATCGATTATTGCACAATAATTCTGAGTTTATTTCTATGATTTTTTATGTATATTTCCTTGACAATTATCTTCTCTATATTTTGTTGTGTTATTTATCTTATTAATTTATTTATAAGATTAATCTTGAATATTTATCCATTGAAATCCAAAAAAGCGATAAAAAAAATATTGAATATTGAAATAAAAACTGCATCTGATTACAATAGCCCACATAATTGAATTAAAATTGAAACTCAATATTAATTAAATTAATATTTCATCCTTAAATATTAATCTTAATATTAATTCTTCAAAAAGTTGAGAATTTTAGTTACCTACATTAGTTGATAACATGAGATCAATATTTACAATTTGGATATGGACATGGATATGGCCTGCTGGATATAGTTGTCTGATTGGGTATAGGATACTGAAGAAGCACCAACACAGTCCATTACGATTGAGTGTGAATAAGAACAGAGGCCCTGACAATAGGCTGGCATATTGATCATGAACATAATAATGTTAACAACTTAATGCCTATCATCTTTTCCTCCAAAAATCTTATCATTAGCTTATTTTTTTTTTCTCAAATGTATTTATACCTCTTCTTGGCATTGTATGTCTTTACAAGACATATGATTTATGAAATTAAAAATTAAGATGAATAAATGTTAATTTCACCTTTGTTATTTTCATATCAATGGGTTTTGTTCTAGAATATTGACAACCTTGATCGCTTAGCGGGTATAAGTGAAGATAAGCTAATAGAAGCACATGGGACCTTCTATCAATCCCATTGTCTTGGTTGCAAAAATAAATATGGATTCGAATGGCTAAAACGTGAGATTAGTTTTTAAATTTAATTTTGAATACTTTTTAATTATAATATAATAATTTAAAATTTACTTATTGCATTTGCTCAAACTTATATCATAAAGTATGAGTTGTTAGTAATAAATTTCTAATCATTATTTGATACATATAACTTACTTTTGTATACAATTAAAGTAATTTTAATGCTGAAGCTATTTTAACTACTACTAGATATTAACATAGCTTTTGATAGTCTGCATTTTATAAATGTAGATATACCAGTGATCCATACTTTACTTTTATTTAAGAGATAATTTAATTGCATTTTAATTGTATTCCACTGACTTTTCAGTCATTCTGTCATTTTTTATTTAGATATAATCTGTGTTAAATCTAGACTATCAATGTATGTAGTATTAATTATCACTTTTTGAATTAAAAAATCAGCACATAAAAAAAAAAAAATCTAAAAAATATGTCACTAGTAATGAACAAACATTTGTTTCATTAATCTATTATTTGATTTTCAACAGCCACTGAAAATATATTTAACTTTTTCTCAGCTTTAGTGAAGTTATTTTTGATCTAATAGCATATTTTTCGGTATACATTGTCACGATTGCCATGGTAAGATAAAAACACTGGCGATATCTGCGTAGACAAAAGGGATTATGGGGGAAAACAAAAACACGAGCGATATGTTTAGACGAGTGGGCTTTAGAAAGGGAAGGGGAATCTTCAGCACGTCCTGCATAAGAGAGTTGTGGCATTACATCGTTAGAGATTATATCTCTATAATTCTGGTGATACGGTGATCGGAAAGGAAATATTGGACAACCTTGTGTTCTGCCAGGAGTACACCCAAAGACTACATGGGGTTCGAACTAAATTTTATTTTAATTTCACTTTTATATTCCTTTGTGCAGTAATGTAAATAATAGTTGATAAGGTTAATCATTTAAGTTAAAGTTAAGTCAGCCTATAAGTTCTCATTGTTTTATTAATTGATATGAATTGTTCTCTTTCCTTTTTCATTCTGTGTACATATATTTCTTCCTATTAAACTTTTGTACATGTAGTCTTCTGTTCATTCTTATGCATGTACACTGCTTTCAACTTGTTAATTTTACCTTTTTTTTTTTTTTTTTTTTTTTTTTACTTAATATTTGGATACTTCAACAGGTGGGAGGTAACACCCCTAGGTTTTCTGTTATCTACATATAAAGGTATTCGCCAGTGGTTATAAATCGATTATTATTTATATAAGGGTATATTGTGGGCATATTGTTTCGGGGTTTTCGTTATTTACGAAAAAATAACGTGGCGCCTAAGGAGCAATTTATTCTTAATTGTTTTGTCTTTTTTTTCCCTATTGGCGATTATACTTATTTTTTTAAATTATTTTCCTTTAACTCACCCCCTTCTCCGCGGAGCGTGGGGAATTATAAACGATATGTATATAACTAAGGATTGATCAAAATTTGCGGTTATAACATTTTAAAGATATTTCAGTTACTGAAAATAATTATGGCAATTTTAACTTAACATGATAATGTTAACATTTAGATATTACTGTGTATATTTGCTATTAAACTATTTCATTTATTATTTTTACTACTATCATGCAAAGGTATGCAAATCTCATATTTTTTCAGTATAAATTCATATATTAACTAGTTTTCATTCCATATGATATTGTATCGTAATCTAGAATCTAGATGTAATAAAGTCAAGCTAAAAAGTACAGTTTGATAAAATGAGGAAATGAAACATATTAATGCATTTATGAAAAACAAAAGGTATTAAATTAAATATATGTGGAGTTCATTAAAAAAATTAGCTAGTCTTTAACAGTCTTGTCCCACTTATCAACTCCAAACTGTATTTCACTTGAATGTGATGAAGTAAATTAAATTAACAATTAAAGAATGTTTCCTTGGATGGAAACAGGGAATATATTACTCCATTGCTCAAAGAACGTTCAAATTCCAACATAAAAGGTAACTGGATAAAATCTACATGGTAGAGATAGGTATGGATTATACATGTAAAGTGATGTGCTGCTACAATTATTTTGTTGTGTTATTACAGCTAAAAGTAGATTCTGACTTTTAAAAGCAATTTTCCACAATCACATATGATTTTATAATTATAAATATTATGAAAGTTTATTTAATTATTTAGCAGTTATTTGCTTCATTTAATCAATTTTGTGTTTTGTAAAAATAAATACTTAGTATTATATTCATTTAAAACTTTTTTTTTGTAGGCCAAATTCATCGAAAAAGGATTCCCCATTGCATTCATTGCAATAGTCTGGTTAAACCAGATATAATATTCTTCGGGGAAAGTTTGCCCCACAGGTTCTATCAAAAAATGAGCACTGATTTTCTAAATTGTGATCTTCTAATTATAATGGGCTCTTCATTAGAAGTTGAACCATTTGCATCACTTGCTTTGAGGTAAATGTTTCATTTGGTTTTTACCACAAAATTTGATTTTATATATATA
>NW_027113534.1:109522-110731 GCF_000696795.3 Halyomorpha halys
GTAATTGTACCGCCGATACCGGTGGATTAATTACTATAGGTGGTGGTTTAACTGTTTTTGTTGTTGTGTTAGTTGTGCTTGTAGTGGGTGTGTGTGTGTTGTGTGTAATATCGGTCTCAGAGAGTCCGTCAAATGTATTGTTAAGTTTTGGCGTTGATTGAGTTTGGGGTCGAGGATCAACCCGGGCAGGTATATATATAATAGATTTTCTTATGTTTTCTATAGTTTCAAAGTGTGATTTTTATTTAGGATTGGTCAAAAAAGAAAATATATTTATTCAATTTTATTCTTTTTTCCAAACTTAATGTAATATGTGTTTTATTTGGTTGGGTTATTCCTTGGCCATCATATTGTTAACTATATGATATTGTTACTATTACAGTTATATTATGTAATATTTAAAAAATTATTTAAATAAATAAATGGAATTTTATATAGTTTTAACTTAATTCTCATTGCTAAGGTTAGCTCAGGTTAAAATGAGAGCTTTAATATTAAATAGATAGTAAAATTTTATTTAAATTTTATAACGCGATTGACTCTTAATCTCAGGGTGGGTTTCTAAGCAATCAGAACAATCAAATAAATTATTAAATATCTTTACAAATATACTTAAAATTCTAGGTTGTACAACATTAACCAATTTATGCAATCTTCTTTTGATGATAGATTTTCTTTTTCTTCTTTCTTAATAAACTAACACTTGCTGTAAACAATCTTTCAGCAAACAAACACTGACTTTAAACAAAACCTTGGTTCTCTAAAAGTTTTCAACTGACTTCTCATCCACCGAAGTATGTTGTTTAGCAATCCAAACGAAGAGTCCCTTATTCTTCTTGGGTGACTCTTCGATGTTTTCCTTTTTCAAGATGTCCACCCTTGCTAGACAAAAATTGATGAGGACCTCTTCATCCTGGAAACATCGTTTTCCATCCGTGCCCCAAACAACGAATGCCTCAAATCAAAACCTGTCTCGATGTTCTATATAAACATCGATTGTAGCATAACAGTTTTGGGTATTAGCAAATGATTTCCTTTCTGAATCTTGGCTTTGCACGATATCTTTTGTGACTGCATATTTTACTGATGAAAATTGGTTAGCTGGCTTTTAGGTTTAATTCTACAAATAAACACATTGAAAAGATAAATCACATAAAACCTACTAAAAATCATTTATATATAAAAAATAACTATTTACTCATATTACAA
>NW_027113534.1:110866-115408 GCF_000696795.3 Halyomorpha halys
TTGGGTTCAGTACATCTCTTTATATACATTCGATCAGTTAATCCCCTCAGTCAGCTGACATCAAAATAACAGCTGACTCAGACTGTAATTCCCCCCACCAGTTTACGAACAATCCTTGTAAACTAATACAATATAATAACATAGAAAACAAAAACAATAAAGAACAACTATTTACAATTTAAAAAAAATTCCTATATACATATCATTGTAAAAACTCACAAGCTCTCTTAAATAAACACTAAATACATAATTTAAGCCTAATAATAAAATTTAAAAAAAAATTTCGTACAATAAATGAACAAAAATCAATAACAATCTTAAAACAAAAAGCAATAAATAGACTAAGTAACTAATTTTTCTGTAATACAATCTAGTATGAGAACACTTCAGTTTTTATATTGTCATTGCCGGAAGCTATAATTCTTCAATATGGACAGTTCTCCTCTTTTTGGGCTCTCTGATACTTTCTATTGTAACAAAATTGTGTTTCCTTATAATTATTGCCCTGAATGGACCCTCGTATTGCTGTATATTCTTACCTCTGTTAGCCCCCACTTTCTGTATACGATCGTCCCGATTTTGATCGCTCCTTTTAATTCTCTTGCGCCACCCTCCTGGTTTTTTCCTTTTCCATTCTTCCTCGTGCCTTCTCCCATAACTTTCTTCAAGTAACATGGTTGTTGTGTATCTCCTCACCATCCATTACCGTGCCCTTATAGTCTGGAATTCCATAGAATTGGAACCACAAACAGAGAGCTGCCAACACTGCTTCCGACGACTTTTCCTGCACCTGGTGTGACATTGATACCTGTGCCAGTGATACCTGTAGATCGTTAAACGGTGCATCTGCGATTGGTGTCTCCTTTTGTCTCCCTTTTGGTGAGTGTCTGTCATGGTAGTGGGTGTGGGTAGACAAACTTCGCAGTTTCCTACAACTTCTGTGATTGTCTTCTTCATCCCCCACCAAAAGTACCTTCTCTTCAATGCTTGTAGGGTCTCCGAGAATCCTGGGTGATTTGTTTTGCCCTGATGATATGCTACAGTCACCTCTCTCTGGCGTTCATCCTCCCGAAGGGTTTCCATTATCAGCTTGCATCGGACGAATGTCCTATCCATTCTTATATGTTCATCATGCCATAGCTGCTTGATCTTCTCCCAAATGGTTTCATTCTCAACGTACAGGTGACACTTTTCTCCAGGCTTGGAAGCATTATTCAACATTTTACAGATCTGGTCATTTTTCGCGCCTGGCTGCGACCAAATCGTCATGATACTGCTCCTCCCATACTTGTTACACTCAACTTTGACTAATCCTGTGGTTCTCATCTTCCATATAATCTGCTGCCTCTTGTCATTAATGATATCCTCAACTTCCTCCATATCTATTGGTCTTCCTTCCTCAGAGCTCTCGTTAGATGAAGATTCCTCTCTATCATCTTCCTCCGCCACATTCTGTTCCTCCTCCTCTCTCGGTGTTCATTTTCGTAGAAACTGTCTCACTCCTGATGGTTCCCCATTGTCTTCTTCCAAGGTGTTCACAGTTATGGCTTGAGATAACCACATTTTCTTTGCCTGGTTTATATGTGATTTCCATATTATACTATCCCAATAACTCCTTCCAACGTGTATCCTGGCCCAAGACTCCTTCAACTTTCCCACCCATTGCAGGGGCCTCTGGTCAGTGTGTACTTAAAACTTTCTATCGAACACATAGGACCTAAAACAGCCTACACTATTCCTAAGAGCTCTCGTTCTAGGGCACTGTATCTGGTCTCCATCTCTGTCAGGCGCCTACTGGCATATGCCACTGGGCAATCTCCTCCTTCACCCTCCCGAGACAACACCGCTCCCAGTGTGTACTCACTCCCATCTGTAGTGATAGTAAATTGCCGAGTGAAGTCTGGGAAAGCAAGCACCGGTTCCTGCTGTAGCTTCTCCATGCACCGCATGGTCTGGTCTGTCAGACCATCATACTGTCTTCTACCATTGGAGTGACAATCACCTTCCTGTCTTTCTTCAGAAGGTTGTTGAGTGATATGAGGTACTTAGCCATTTCTGGCACAAATCTCCTGTAATAATTTAAAGTTTCTATCAATTCCCGAACTCCTTTCACATCCCTAAGCACTGTCATATTCCGTATAGCTGCGTCAGGTTTAACTCCTTCCCTAGAAATCGTGTGGCCCAAAAAATGTATTTGTTCCTGCCCAACGATGATTTTTCTCCCGATAATTTGAGCCCAAATTGCCTAATTCTCTGGAATACACTGCGGCACATGTTCTTCTTCGTTGATACTGAACACTAGGAGATCGTCCATATAAATCTGACATACAGATTTGTCAATTCTCCTTAAAAACTCGTCCATCAGGCGCTGGAAGGTCATGGGAGCATTTTTGAGACCAAACAGCATCCTTGTAAATTCATAATGTCCTCTCTCAAATGTAAATGCTGTCTTATGTTGATCCTTCGGGTGCATTTTAATTTTATGATATCCAGCCTTTAAGTATAAAGTGCTAAATACCATAGCTCCGCTCAGCCTGTCCAAAATGTCTTCAAATCTGGGGATCAGATACTTCTCATGTGCGGTATTCTTGTTCAGCTTCCTGTAATCTACTACCACCCTGTAATTTTCATTGATTTCATATGGTGCGCTATTCTTAACCCAAGCTCCCACCTTCTCTAGTAGGTCACATCCCATAATTACTTTGTATTTCTTAGGCATACTTCCTACCATATGTACCTGCAAGTTTTCCCTACTGAACTCCCCAGCGTATCAACCCTATCTCCACCTCTCCTTCTACTTCACAAGGGCCACCCAGGGTGATTAATTTACATTGACATTCCCGAAACTGATATGTCTTTTCTCCACTACACAGCTTTTCTAGGGCTTCTCGGCACATGATGGTGTTGGAACTGCTGGTGTCCACCAGGCACCTCACTCCTGCTGTCTCAATTATAGGTATATCACCGCTCTTTTCCCTCACATTATAATTCAGTTGTGTGCGGTCGCATTTCTGCCGACATCCCCTTCAGATATTGCTGATTTGTATATTGAGAAGAGTTCCTCTTCTCCATCCACCTTTGTTTCCATCCTCCTGTTTCTACTCTATCCCTTTGACTAACTCGGTTCTGTGGTTCTTCAGTCTCCTATATTCCTGATGTTTCCATCGATTCACTAGATGATCTACTCAACCTCCAGTTGCTTCTCCATATCCGTTGGGCATTGATCTCCATTGATTCACCCCAGCTCTCAACTCTTCTTCAGTACATGTATGGGCACTGTTTGGCTATGTGCCCCTCCTTTTCACATTCAAAACACTTTGTGCGTTGGCCACTAAGTGTCCCACTTTCCCACACCCATGACATTTTCTGTCCTCACGGCGCCCACTGGTTCTCAGTTTTATCTTCCTCCTTTCAGTGATAGCTACTCTTTCCTTCCCGCTATGACGGTATTCATTTCTTCTCCATGGGACTGGATTAGTCCTTGGTCAATTATAAGTAACTCTCATCTATCCGCTTTCTTCTATTTCCATACGGGACTCTTCCTATCTGGCACTGGTGTCAATTAGTTCCTGCACGCACTCTACGAAGGAGCACTCTCTCGGCATTCCCTCCTTTTTCCCCAGCTCCTTTGCCAACTGAATCTTTAGTACATTGGATAGGAATTACATCCTACCCTGTACCTGGATTGTTTCCATTATTTCGCTGAGTTTATCGCTGATTCTATTGTAGCGTGCCAGGACTTCCGCAGCATACTGCCCATTAGACTGTCTTGGTTTCTTCATCTACCTAATCATCATAAATATGTCCTTTTCTGGGGTCAAATGTCTTCTTCAGTCTCGCCTTGATCACGCTCCAGGGCTTGAACCACCCCTCATCCACTTGAATTTGATTGAGGATACTTCTTTTCACCCTGCAGTCGACTGCTGCCCTTAACGCCTCAGCATCCTCACTGTCGAGCAGATGTTTGGCTGTCTTTGCTTCAATTCAGCTTATTAGCTGATCACCTCCTTTTATAAAGTGATTTAATTCTCCGGTGTCTCCTGTGAATTTTTCCAAGTCCGACACTGCCTTCATCAGGTCCTGGGTGGTTGCCGTACGGACCTTAATCCACTCTAGCATCATGGCATGAGCTTGCGCTAAAGAGACTTCCGGTAATGGCTCCATCTCCGGGTTGACTGTAGCTACAGGTTGGTTATCTACTGCTAGAGGTTGGTTTGCTGAAGCTAGAAGTAGGTTGGTAAAATTATGACCTTCGATGTTTAGAACTGCTGCTCTCACTATTCCATTACCTGCCATAAATCAGAGAGAACAAATAAAAATAAAAATTTTCTTTAGACTAAAATTGGTTCTGGTATTGAAAGGTACCGGGTTTCGGCACCACTTAAGTATCAGCGAAAGCAAAATGTCAAAAATGAGAAGAAGGAATAAGATCTGACACGCTTAAACTGCTGTAAAATACTGGCTTTATTAGGTTCAGTACATCTCTTTATATACACTGAAATAACAGCTGACAGACCATAATTTATATATATATATATACTT
>NW_027113534.1:115658-116721 GCF_000696795.3 Halyomorpha halys
TTAGTATTTAAAAAATAATAAAAATAAATAAAAGGAATTATTGATAGTTTCAACTTATTTCTCATATCTAATAGATAGCTTGGGTTGAAATGAATAGCTTTAATATTTAACGGATAGGAGAATTTTATTTAAATATTATAATATAATTAGACTCTTAATCTCAGGACGGGTTTCTAGGCAATCAGAAACAGACACTAATTTTTAATAACACTTAATTAAATTAATATCTCTTTTTACAATGTATTTAAATTTAGGTAGAACAAAACTAACCAATTTCATAGAATCTTCTTTTGATGATTTTCTTTGTCTTCTTATTCAACAAACCAACATTTGCTGTAAACAATCTTTCAACAAACAAACACTAACGAAACAAAACCTTGGTCCTCTTAAAGTTTTTTAATCACAATCCACTGAAGTGTGTTGTTTGGTTATCCAAACAAAGAATCCTTTTTTCTTCATGGGCGACTCTCCTTTTTCAAGATGTCCACCCTTGAGCTGGACAAGAGATGATGAGGACCTCCTCATCCAGGAAACATCATTCCCTGCCCACACCTAAGCAATGAATGTCCAAAACCAAGTTTTCTTCCTTCCCCTTCCCTCATTGTTAGTTCTAAACATCAATTGTAGCACTACGGTTTTGAGTTTTTTCCGATGATTTCTTTTATGAATAATTTTCTTTAATACTTATTTTTAACTTCTATTTTTTCTTAAATGTACTGTAATTTCAATTATGATGGGAAGTTAAAATAAAGTTTTTAAAATATTTGAATCTGCTAAACACGATTTCATTTTGAATTGGATTGGCCGCGACATCCTTTTGAAAGGACTCGAGCCACCATCTTGGCTTTGTTTTGAATAACATATTTATTATAGATGAAAATTGGTTAGTTTGCTTTTAGGTTTAATCCTACAAATAAACATGTTGAAATGATAAATTATATAAAAACTACTAACAATCATTTATATATAAAAAATAACTATTAACTCATAAAAGAGGATATTATCCTAAAAATCAGTCATATATAAAAAATAACGATTTACTCATAAAAGAGCATATTACAAT
>NW_027113534.1:119534-139418 GCF_000696795.3 Halyomorpha halys
TAACAATCTAATCATAATGTTTTCTTTCGGTCACCCCTACACCTCTTGTAACATAAAACAATAGAATTTTATTACATTTAATCATGTTTCATTTTTCAATTATACAGTCCACTCAAACCCAACCAGCCAACCAAAAGTGAAGTGTGTCTTACAATGCGGTTGAAGGCATACTTCATTCATAATGGTCCTGTACCGAGCTGGATTAATAAAATTATAATGTTTCAATTTTCAAAATTAGCGTTAATACATAAGGCCTATGCAAGACCTAATAATCCAAAATTGTGACTTATTTGTCCACAAATTTCAAATCACAGCTTAGTGAAAGTAGATAAAGTTATTGTATAGTATTCTCAAAATTTAATTCATTGTTCTTACCTGGGAAAAGACCAATTCAGCAATGGTGATGATGTTCGATTACTCAGTGGATGTGTAATTAATATTTAATGTCAATATTAGGAAGGAAATTACTTACTATAACATAGCACAGAATATATATTCATACAATGTTATTTTCGCTGAGTTAAATTAAGATTCATTAAACCTTCATTTCTTTATTGCCATGTTGTTAACAATTAATACCCTAAATGAATCTTGAATTCAGTAATTTAGTGGGCAGAATTCTTAAATGTATTACCTATATGTTCTATTTCCATTTCATTTGTTTAAGTTTTCAAGTGTAACATGCTTATGCACAGAGATAGTTAACTAACCTGAAAGAATTCATTAAACATATCAAATCTATTGCCAAATTTCACTTTATTTCATCACTTTAAATCAAGTTTTAATCACTTCATTCATAGGTTAATTAATTCAATTGCAAATGAATTTAATTAATTTTGCTGACTTAACATTCAACATAGCCTAACCTAATAGTGATAAGGAAAACCTTAATAAAACACTCACTTTATTTCTCACAATTTTATTCACTATTTCCACAGTATTCATTTATAAATTAATTAACATGCTGTTAATAAAAGTAAAGTCTTTAGTCTATACAAGTTATAAACAACTGTTAACATATTACCTTAAATTCACTTTAACCATACATGTTTTGTTGTTTTATCTCTTAGTTTGAGCACAATAGAGCAATATACACATTATTTCACTATATCCTTTCTGAAATTGTCCGTTTTGGAGAATATTCATTCATAGAAGGTCTTCTATTACATTGTGAGATAACTGGTCAAACTAATATTCCAAAGAGGTAGAACCATCTTGGTCTTCTAGATGCGATAACTTTAACATCTTCGCTCGATGACGTCGCTCATCCTGGTTCCTCATGCTGACATTTCATCAATACTTTGGTTCAGTTATTTCTGTTATACTCTTGGCTAGAGCTCTACGACTCATTAAAGGAGGAAATAGTAAAGGCGAATGGTGCATGGTGCATATTAATTCAACAGAAGCTCGAAGCAAGAAAATCTCCACAACACACTACGCTTCCTGCTTGCTCCACATTTAATCAAAATGCAACCTACACCCAGAAACCTCAATTACCTAGGATTCCTATCCCAACGTTTTGTGGTGATATCCTTAAGTGGTCGTACTTCCATGACACGTTCACATCGTTGATACACGATGAATCGACCTTATTGAACATCGAGAAGTTCCACTACCTTGTCGGCGCCTTGAAGGGTGAAGCTGCAGCGGTAATCTCCAGATTTCCAGTTGAAGCAAAGTCGTACGAATTGGCTTGGAAACGAGTGGTGCAAACATATCAGAATCCCCGGGTCTTAGCTAATGTACTAATTCACCGTATAATAGACTTCAACTGAAAAGGGGCAAGAAGTGACCTGCAAAGGTACGAGCAGTTTCTTACAGGTGTCGCTGACAGCGTAGAAGCTCTGCGGGCATTACAACTCTAGGACACTACGGACCTCCTTCTTACCACACTTGCGTTAAGGACATTGGACCCAGAGGCCAGAAGACAGTTTGAACTGTCTCTGGGATCCAGCCAATAGTTTCCCACGGTGGACAGTGTTACAGCCTTTGTTCGGCAGAGGAAAAATGCTATCCACATGTCACAGAACCCAGATAACTCTAAGACACCAGGGCACTCCAACGAAACGAATCAGAAGCAGAGGTTCGTCTCATTGCATGGAACCTCTTTCCTACGGCAACCGAAAGGTTGAATTGGAGAGGCCACCATGATACATCATGGCATATAATAGCTTACTGGACATACTAGTGCCCATGTGGCCAACAGTCAAAACTCACCTCCTCCAGCGCAACATAATGATCCTGTACCGTATGAAGTATGCCTTCAACCGCATTGTAAGACACACTTCACTTTTGGTTAGCTAGTTGGGTTTGAGTGGACTGTATAATTGAAAAATAAAACATGATTAAATGTAATAAAATTCTATTGTTTTATGTTACAAGAGGTGTAGGGGGTAACCGAAAGAAAACATTATGATTAGATTGTTTGTAGAATTTTGTATGAGTGGGCTATAGAAATTGTAGATCTAACATTGAGGTGGTTGATAATGATGTGGATGTTAACTATTGCTAGATGGACTAACTCCATGGTTCTTTCTTCCCTCCACATTCTTAGGCCTCTCTCCCCTCTGCTGCCGGGAACCACTCAAGTAAATCTACTCACTCATGTAGATATTAATGATGAGTTAACAAAAGAAAAAGATGGACGCTTCTCTGGCTGAGACAAGATGGCTATCTCACATTGGTCTGGGATGCTTCTCTTGCCACCGAGAGCGCTGGAGGAGGTGAGTTATGACTGTTGGCCACATGGGCGCTAGTATGTCCTGTGGGCTATTAAATGCCATGATGTATCATGGTGGCCCCTCCAATTCAACCTTTCGGTTGCCGTAGGTTACTCGGAACAATATATATATTTGGTGGTGGAGCATAAATGATGAACACATCACCTTTAGGTATAATTGTGTTCAAGAAACACTGTTTCGTTCATGGATTGTAGTGGTAGAAGGTTTAATTTAGTAATTATGTCACGTTTAGTTTACACTACTTATTTTATGATCTTGTTTTTAGTTCAGTACAATCTTGTTAATCCTACAAACTGGTGACTTGTAAGGTTAATATATTTTGACCAGTGATTGTGGTGGAAGCAGAAGAGAAGGTAGTTTTCCTGTTGCAAATTGGTTGACTACCATTAAGCAAACCCCCTAATGTTAATTTCTTTTTTTTTTTTAAAGAAGTATATAACAAAATTTAAGTTTTAATTTATTTCAATTCTTTATTTTGTATAGTATAAAGGCCCGTATTAGTCCCAGAATATTTGATTATATGACAACTTTTTTTTTTTTGTTCCCCTCCCCTGCCATTTCTGGCATACCGGGTGCGGGAGCAGTGGGGTAGTGCGCGCTGGGATTGCGCATGCCACTGCTCTCAAGATCTTCATCCATTCAGTAGGCCCTCCTGGTCTCAGTCTGGGTCAGCTTCATCTTCTTTTGGTGGCTCGCCGATGTTGAGCGGTCAAGTCCTTCCCATTGTGAAATGTGTTGGGCCCACCACCTCCTTCCATCTGTAAATGAACTCCCTGAAGAAGGGATAATTCTCTTCTTCCATCAACCAGGGAAAGTCTGACTCGGCGAAAATCCCGGTCTTTCTCAACAACCTGGCTCAGTGTCCTTCCATGGCGGAGCAATCCACTATTACGTGTTCTGCTGTTTCAGGAATTCCGCACATGGGGCACCGGGAGTCGATGTTCTTTCTTAAGCTCTGCAGCTTTCCCCCGAAACCTCCCGTGTCCTGTTAGGATCTGTGAGACCCAATAGTCTGGGATGACCCATTTAGCCTTCAATCTAAAAAGGACAGTAGGGAAGAATTTTCTCAAAGTAGCGCCCTTCTGGCTTGCTACCCACCGTCCATTCCACTTCTGTATTGAGTCCTCCCGCAGTATTTTCTTCCACAAGTTTGGAGTCTCGCCGATCCTCTCTCGGAGCTCATCTGGTTGGGCTTCTAGTCCTTGCCTCTTTACTTCATATTTAAGGACATCCTCCCTGAGGATGAGGTCCAGGGGCATCGCTGCGGCCAGCACCTGCACCGCCTCATGTGACACCATTCTGTATGTCTTTGTGACCCTCAGCAGAGCCAATCTCTGTATGGTGGCCAGTCTTCTCTTCGGTCTCTGCGTGAGGTTTCGGCTCCAGACAGGGTATGCGTACCTCAGAATACCCAAGATCACACCTTTATATATGGTCATCGTTGCAGGGTACCTGAGGCCCCAAAATGCACCCCCTATCCTAATTAATCCATTGAGTGACAGTGTCACCCTGTCCTTTAGATACACTAGGTGAGAAGTGGCATCGAATCTTCTTCTTATCTTCACACCAAGATATGTCACCTCCTCACCCGGTCTAACCCTCTCTCCTTGGATATCCAGGGTGATAGGATGAGCCCTGTCCGTGGAGCCTCTTATGAGTATGGACTGAAAATTATATATGTGATTATACGACAACTAGTCAGTCCTATATTTGACGGGTTATAAAGTTTGGACTATAATTTTTATGTTATAAAATTTATTTATAGGCCAAACAAGATGTGTCCACGGCTAATAATCAATCTGGTCCCTGTTGGTGATAACATTGGGTTCCAATTTGGTAAAGCCAATAATAATAGAGATGTGTTGTGGACTGGAGATTGTGATACTGGATGCCAGATTCTGGCAGATGAACTTGGATGGGGCGTAAGTGTATATTTATTAATATGTTTTTATTTAAATATATATGTATATATAGTTGACCGTAAAAATTTATATATAAGAAGATGGTCGGGGTTGCGGTTAAAAGTGAAACAAAAATAGTTGTAAACTATTTTTGTTTCACTTTTGACCGCAACCCTGACTACTTCTTATGTATGTTTTTATTTAAAGTTATTTATTAATATTGTATTTAAAAAAAAAAAATAGTTTATAATGTATAAAACAGTTAAAAAAAAAAAATTAAGTTAGTATTCAAAATACCATTTTCTGTGTTACTGTTTTGTTTACTCATTTTTCTGATCTCCTCTTATTTTAATGGAAAGAGGGACCTTTCTCCTGTTTTGTATGTTTCTAAAATTTAAGATTATTTTGTTAAAACTTCTGCCAACCAGTTTTAGATTTTGGCCATTATTACCTTAGTTCATTCTAGTTTATATAATTTCTCATCAGTTTGCAATTTTTTTATTTGTCCTCTCAAGTTTAACTTAATCCATGTATTCTCACAAAATAATTTATATTCATTCTCCTCTAAATTAATTTGGGTAATCTGGATGTAAGTGAGATTTTTTTTAAAAAGAATGAGTGTTCATGCTGCTCTGCCAATTAAATATCATTAATATACTCAAAAGAAAAAACAAAAGATTCTCATCTAATTAAAGAAGGACAAATATTTTAATAAAATTCTAATGCAAGGAATCCCTCTCTACTTTTTAACTTGAAACTAAATGTTAAAAAATAAATTATTGGAGAAGTTTGTCAGGGGGGTGCGGTCAGCAAAGAACAACATAAATAAACAAAACCATATTTATTTATTTTATACCGACGTTTCGACCTGAGTTTCAGGTCTTCATCAGGGCTATAGAACAAAAGAGATATCAACAACATTTAGAGCAACATACAATTGAAAAGGAATAGTATACAAACAAATTTAGAATTATACAAAATATAGAATTAAATCATAAATGATAAAAAATTGATAACTGATAATTGAATAGTACAAAATTTTAATTGATTGATAATCGTGGAATTGTATGGTAGTAGATTGAAAACAGTGACAGATGAAATATAATATCATGTAGGTAAGAAGATATGTATAATATAAGATATGCAAGTAGTGTCTAAAACACTGAAAAAATAAATAAATAAATTGAATCTAGAAATTGAACACTATGACAGACAATGATAAAACAATATATTTATATTTTTAGTATAGGTATTTAAGTTAATACTCACACTGTAATTCAGATATAAGCCACTCACTATTTTTCATTGTCTGTCATAGTGTTCAATTTGTAGATTCAATTTATTTATTTATTTTTTCGAATCAATTATATATTTTGTACTATTCAATTATCAGTTATCAATTTTTTATCATTTATGATTTAATTCTATATTTTGTATAATTCTAAATTTGTTTGTATACTATTCCTTTTCAATTGTTTGTTGCTCTAAATGTTGTTGTTATCTCTTTTGTTCTATAGCCCTGATGAAGACCTGAAACTCAGGTTGAAACGTTGGCATAAAACAAATAAATATGGTTTTGTTATTTATGTTGTTCTTTGCTGACCGCACCCCCCGACAAACTTCTCCAATCATTAATCTACGGTCAACTATCTACACCTCGTTAAACAATAAACTTTTTTAACCTGAAAATAAATCTTTACTCTTTTTAAAATTCAAATTTTTATCACATCACTTTTTAGTGATAATAAATAGCAAACAAAAAACTTCAGCAACCTTTTAAAAATGAATCATGATAATATTTTTTGAAATTAGTTCATCCACTAATTGAGAGATAGTGTTAATTAGAATATTGCTGTTATTCCAATGAAATCCCCTTTTAAAAATACATTTGTAATTTTGTATTGAAAATTTTCTATATGGAGTATGTAAATATATTAGAATGCCTTGCACTGGATGGACCAAACCTGTGAGATGATAGAATATGTTAAGTGATGAATAAAAATATTTATGATATATTTCATTTGTTTTTATGAAACTTGAGGTGGTTTAGTTTAAATAGTGCTTAAACCACATATCTTTAAGCAATATTTAAGAATAGTGAAATTAGTATCCAAAATAGATTAAGAGATAATACATAAGTTCAAGGCAAGGGGTTTGTTAAATGTTTAAACTAACTGTTTAGAATGATAATAAAGGTCACAGAACAAAAAATTTAAAGAATTACTGACACATGGTACTCGGAATTGAGATTTGATAATACCAACCAAATTAGATAAGTTTACACAAAAACAAATGGTTAGAGAGAAGAGTATCATGCTCTACTGACTGAGCTAGCCGGGCACCTTCATGGAAGGAATGCACGACGAAACAGAGTACGGAACAGTACCATTCGGACTAACCTCTGAGTCAAACCGGCTGAGAGCATCCTAGAGGGGCACAAGCTAAGATGGTTTGGACACCTCCTTCAGGCGGACCAGGAAAGAACTGCCAGAAAGACATATGAGACTCGTGAGGAGGGAAGAAGGCCAAAGGAAGACCATGCATTTCCTGGGAGGAGGCGTTCAGGAGGCGGGATATGGACTGGAGTAGGAGAAGGGAGATGGTTCAAGAGCGAGATATCTGGTCCAGACTCTGCAAATTGTAACCCCACACTGTGCAAGCAGTAAAGGGGATAAAATGATTATGATGATGATTACAAAATGTTAGAAAGGAAATGATAAATTTGAATTGTGTAATAACCAACAGGAAATTTTAAACTACCTTTAAACAGAATTGGAAGCCGATTACTTGATCAAATTAGTTTTTATTTTATGTTGGATTTAAATCATTCCACTTTTTGAAAAATACATTCTCTTGCAGTTTCCCAAAATCAATCCAATCAAAAATCAAAGAAAAAATTATACAAGGGGCAGTGGATGCACTGTTGAGACCCTGTTTATAAAAAGAGATGGAACCACCCCAAACACGCAATTAAAAAGGAACTGGATGAATAGGTGCTAAATATCAGAATTATATAAATGATTTAGAACCTATCTCTGTGGAAGGTTACACAGTGTCTATTGGATAAACGTTAAAAAAATTCTCAAGTCTTGTAGACAATGGTGAATTCTTCTCTATTGGTGCTGAAGTGATTCCAAATTTCTTTGAAAAACATTCTCTAATACAGAATATGAAAAAAGTTTGTATTTATCAAATGATGACATTGACAAGTATTTAAATCTCCCCCTTGCAACAGTACAGCTTCCACCCAAATTCAGGACTCTAAAAGAAATCCAAGAACTGATTATAAGGCTTTAAATAAAGAAGAGTCATGATCATGATTTAATCCCTTGAACTTCAATTTGGTTTTCATTATAGTCGTTCCACTTCTAACCAACTGCTAAGACAATCAGTAATTATACTAAATGGATTTGTAATGAAGAAACACACTCAGGTAGAGTATTGGACTTCCTACAAGTGTTTAATAAGGTCTGGCATCGAGGTCTCCTATACAAACTTAAGAAAGTAGATACTCCGAAATACTTATTCTGAACTCATCTTGATGGCCAAAAAATTTCTATTAGAATAAATAACACAAATTCTACCATCAGACAAATCCATGCTGGTACTCCAAAAGGTTCAGTCTTTTCTCGCATTCTCTTTAACTTCTACCTTTATGACATCATCCAGTCCACACTTACCTCTATTAGCTTTGTTCACTGATGATACAACAGTTTTCTCTCAACATATGACATAGAAATAGCTATAAGTACTTAGCAGTCACCTTGATGATCGAGAACAATACTTTACTAAATGAATGATTGGTCTCAACATTGAAAAATGTTCTTTAAAAGTTGTTACTCGCGGATGCCCACCAGACCAACTACAACTAATCCTTATAAGGTAAAAAGTGCAATAGAATCCTGCCAGTGGAATGCTAAGATACCTGGCAATCCATCTCGATCACCACCTTACCTGGAATCACCATATCAACATTAAATTAACCCAAACCTACTCAAACTTAGCAATGCTATATCCTATCATAAATAGAAAATATAAATTAAAATCAGAAACAATCATTCTTATTTAGAATACAATACTCCGGCCACAACTGAAGTTGGTTCAATTTTCTTCTTTTTTTTCTCTCTACTAAGAATTATTATTATCTATTTATTTTTTATTTATATATATATATAATTCATCATTATTATTCACAATTGTTTATTATTTATAGTGTTGTGAATAGTTAGGAGTATCTTTTGCACGAGACAATACCCCCCCCCCCCCCTCTCCATAATATATTGTTAAACAAAAAAAAAAATATCAAACTTATAATGAACGTGTAAGACCTAACAGACCAATCTGGTGTTAAATAAAAAAATATATTTGAAAAATTATTAAAATAAAAAAAAATGTTCTCACAGAAATAGACAAGTTAAAACATTTTTCATTTGACCCCTAATCAGTCATTATCTTCAAAACATAAACTAAAATTCTACAACTTCAATTTAGATACTAGGTTCCAATTTCAAAGCTTGGTTATGATATATTTAAGATATTATGATGACATTTATCTATTTAATGCCTAATTTAAATATGTAAATTATGTTTGGAAATGGATTAATGGTTTAATTTTTCCTTTTTTTTTTTTACTGAACATTATTTTCAAAATGGGGAATTAAAATATAATCAGGATTTACCTATAAAAGAAAAATATGATTGTATCTCCATTCTAGACCATATCCATGAAATTGTTTTTTTAGGATGAACTGATTCGACTGATGAAATCAGACGATACTATATACTCCAACACACTGAAAGGAACAGCAGAAACGAGCTGCTAACTCATTATTGTTTATATTCTAAAATGTGGCTGTGAAGATTGGCTGGGCTGGGAATCAGCATTAGATTAAAGATTTGTTTGATATTTTATTCTAAATTCTAGTCTCATTTAAATTTTAATAAGTTTTACTAAAGTCATGGTTACTAAATTTAATTCAATTACTCAGGTTTTATTTATTTTTTTCTCTTTAGTTTGTGAATTTAACTGTATTATATGTCATTTATTCCAAAATTTTTATTCTTAAGTTATATATTGTTCAATATTTAGTTGAGTCAATTTGATTGTTTATTTATATAAATAGGTTTGTTTATTTTAAAGTACTCATTTGATTTTAAATACATTATATTTTCTATGTATTTTGTTTTTAATTTATTTATACATTTTCTATGTTGATTACCAGATAAGTTCCCATAATTTATCTGATTATTTTCTGGTTTAATATATTTTTAGAATAATTGAACCCTTTGAATTTTAGAAACATCCTTTCATTCCTCTATTTTCAATCCACTGGTGTTCCTCAAGGTAGTATCCTCGGACCCGTCCTCTACACCGTCTGTACAGCTGACATCCCAACAACTCCTAACACTATCCTTACCACGTATGCTGATGACACATGTGTGCTCACAGTTAATAATAACCCTTTGATTGCATCCCAAACTCTCCAGTTCCATATCACAACCCTCGAAGAATGGTGTCGAAATTGTAGGATAAAAATAAATCCTAACAAATCCCATCAAATCACCTTTACTCTTCGTCATAAACCTGCCGACTACCCTACAGTATACTTTAATAATGTGGCTCTTATCCCTGTAGAACAGATTCGTTATCTTGGACTAGACCTTGACAAACAACTAACCTGGAATCCTCACACAAGACTGAAAAGACAGGAAACTGCACACAGATCCTGACTATTACAGCACTTACTAGACAAACGGTCTTAACTTCGAAGTAATTACAAAAGACTGATCTACATGACAATAATAAGGCCCATCTGGACATACAGAGTTGAGCTTTGGGGCTGCATTAAACCTTCTAATTCCTCTCGTATCCAATTCTTACAATCCAAAATCCTTCGTAAAATCCTCAATGCTCCTTATTTTGTTTCTGATAAAACCATCCATTAAGACCTAAATGTTCCTTATGTAACTGATATATCCCGAACCCAATATCATTCCTTCCATTACAAACTCCCTAACCCTCTTAAAAAGTTTCTAACCTTGCTTCCTCTTCCATTCCTGGCAATCCTCTGAGGCACCTGAAAATAAGATGATCTCGTGACCTTATATTGTAATATGTTTTTAGAGTTCTACTACTGGGTAGTTTCTCTACATGCTGTATCATATCATTATGAACTTACTTCAAATTTGCTTGATGTATCTTTTTATACAGGTGGAAATGTCAATAAATAATAAAAAAAAAAAAAAAAGAAACATCCTACCCATCTAAGTCACCAACTACTGATTACTAATTATTATCTATTGTGAATCGACCATATATAAAACTACAATTAGAAGTAAATTATTATATAAAAGATCTTTAACCGTACTGACTGCAACCTTAAATAAGTGGTTAAGAAAAAATTGAAAATTTTATAAAAAAAATAATAATAATAATAATAAATCTGAATATTTAGAGTATGACAGATTGGGTGACTGTTAAGAAATTTGAGAATATGATTTTGTATAGTTGGAAAGATATTCCCATTAATTTTTATAAACTAAGGGAGACCTAATTTTTCTTGTGAAAAGAAAGGAAGGAACTTATGATCAACTTTTGCCTTTCAAAAACAGATACAAAGGTAGAAGGAATTATCTTTGTCTTGACCGGCAATTTTTTTTCCCTATTTCAATGTTATTCATTATAAGTACATTATTAAAATTTTATAAGGAGTATTGAAAATGTTCTCTAGTCCGAAAGATAGGTCATAGTTAAAATAAGCCCACAAAGCTTTTGACACCTATATTAGCTTTTCCTGTTAAATTTTGTTACAAACTTGATTTGTAAGAACAAAGAATCTTATTAAAAAACATTTTTTTAGTCATTGCTTTGTATTTAACAAAAAATGTAAAACTTTAAAAAAAAAAACAACAACATAAAATATCAATTTTTTCCTTTTCTGTAAATAAATGGTCATTGTCTATATGAAATTTTATTTTCGAGGTCTCCTTCAACCTTCTTAAATATTTCTAAAATGCTTACCGGCCACCCTTTATATATATGCTTCTGTGAGGCATAGTGATATAGAGGTGTGATTTATGTTTTGGTCCAACCATGAATACTAGACCAATCTTGGTACTTTTTATCTCTTTCCATCTGCATATCTCAGCGGAATGGGTGTTAGGCTAGGCCCATATTAGGTCAGTGTTTGTAACACGAGTAAATTATGGGAACAGTGTATATTGGCAATGCACTACTTTTTCGCACCAGGACTGGTAAAAGTGTCGCTCTGTTATAGCCCTATAGCAGAGCCACAGATTTCGACCCAATTCAGCTTCGAGCTACACACAAATTTATATTTATATTTGTTGAAGATTAATGATGCATGAGTTCCTATGCTATATCTCTTTGTTTTGTAACCTCTTTGTTTTTTGTTACCCCCTATGTTGTTTTCTTGGTTGTTATTCAATACAGTTGTTGCTTTTAGAAGTGTATTCAGCCTATGTCAGATTCCCTTTATAAAATTTAACAGGTTATGGGCCTAGGAAACTCGATTTGAAAGTTAGTTCAGTACTAGTGAAGTTATTCGTTAATAGGTGAAGTATTGTAGTAAACTTTTGTTACTGGATTTGTTTATCTGGTGTGTTCAAGTTTTAAGGTAAGTAAATTTATTTTCACTTACCGACAATGACGATGATCACAAGCACATGAGTTTCTCCCTTTTTTGTGAAATGAAAAGGCAATAGTAATTTTATTGATGGGAAATTTGTGATGAAAATTCACCTGGTAATTTATGGGATCATATCCACTGCGTCCAAATGCTGGTCTGGGATATGGCTCACTATATTTTCTGGTGTGATGCTTCCTCCATACACACTTTCCAATTAGCTTCTTTATTCGGCAATGTGAATGCAAATGAAAAATACGGTATTAATATGCTTTAAAGCATCCATGTCCGATTAACAGTTGGGTGACATAAAAACCAACATCGGGTATCAACCTGCGAATTCACCTACCGGAATTTGAAGCTTCCCAATGCTGTTACCACTTATTGATGGGTGTTTTCAGCTCTTCTTCTCTTGAAACGAGACAGTTCGAAAATCACTTACTGCCCTTAAGGAAGCTGTAATAAACGGAAATCATTTGTCTCCTGTATGATTTGTTAACCATCATTTCATTCCAAATTGGAGCTCCATATAGCATGATTGAGGGGATAACAGTAGCGAAAAGCCTTCTGCTACTTTCTCTGGGACCTCCAATGTTTGGCATAAGGCGTGACAATAAGGGTGCCACTTTAGCAGATTTTGTGTTGACATACTCCTGTGAACGCTAAACTGGAGGCATGCATCAATCAAAACTCCTATGTATTTTAAATATGGCTGAGAACGATCTCATGCCTACCTACTGTGATAGTGATGGTCTCGGTTTGCTTCCTGCTAGTGACTAGGAGAGCTTCTGTCTTGTGATCTACAAGCTGCAGGCCTACTGAAGATAGGCAACTCCGTACCGCAGCAACAGCCTGGTTGGGTCCAGTAGGTAGTTAGGCGCTGGGTCCTATGAGGGGAAAACAGGTAGAGGAAGGAGGTGGTGACCAACATGGAACTGGCGTGACATAAGACTCTTCATATCAAAAAATGAGTTAAAAGAATATACTGAATGTCTTATTTACTGTTCCAAGAAGGTACTTGTTGAGTACCATCAGTAGGGTTGTTAACGCCATATAAATATTAATTAAAATTTAAATAGACAGTAAACATATTCAATTCTTATTGAACAACTACATTGTTTACTATGTATTTTTTGTGATAATTCTGTATCACTGTATTGTGTTTTGGTTTAAAAGAAAGCGAATTATACTTCTAATGTTTGTATGGTGAAATACTGGCTAGTAGGGATTAGCCACAACAATACTACAGTGGGCTAAGGTCAGTGACCTAAGTATAGTCACCCTGACGACTTCCTAAGTACAGTCGCTGTACTTGTCACCAGACCTTTCTGGGTGAGATCATCAGAGCGGTTCGCTGCTTGGGCCCACCTACGTTTAAGAACAGAACGTCGTCTCCGACCTTTTCGGTAGGTACTGTAGGACCCCGACTCATCGGAGTTCATCACTTCATAAAAAAATTTGTACTTAGCAATTTTTTTTTCCTTATTGTAATTTGCGTCAAAAGAAGTATTTTTGTTAATTGGGTTGTATATTATTTAGAAGGTTTCTCTTTGTTTTTAATTTAATTTATGTATCTGATTTCTTATAATTTACGAGGAAATGTTTTTATCCGAGCCAGCGTTTATTTATTTTTTTTTAGTTAAGCTTTCCGACAAGGAGACCATGTCGAATTGAGGTGGCTTAACAGCAGGAGTATTGATTTTACTGACGATACAAAGGCTGGTGAGAGGCACTACCTGTAAGAACTAACTTCTTTGTGATTCAGTATTTTCTTTTTGGAAAAGTTTATTTATTGTTTAACATTTACAATTATAATACTATTTATATGTTTATATGTAATATAAAATTATTTACATTTTACTGAATAAATGAGCACAGATGACAGGCACCCATGATGCTTCGACCATACCCTCAGCGGATCACCGAAGTCATCCAGCCTACTCGCATCTCATGGCACAAACAGGCGCTGCTGATGTTCTCCACACATTATCTTACTGAGACCAACCTACCAGTATTACTTAAGAATAATCTGAATCAACAGTTCGTGAACAAACTCGAATATTTTCACTCCAGACACACTACTTTATTCCGACTTAGATAGGAACATTAGATGTGCCATGAAAACTAAAAATATCGCTGCAACCATAGAAAATAGCGACAACTATAGCTGCAAACCATGTTACATCAGAAGAACTAACCATGAATTCGTCTTCAAGGAAGGAAGTAATGTAGCGACGCTATCAAGGACCGCCAGTACGAATACCGCTATCGCTTCCTGCCAAGACGAAGATATATTAAGGCTAAATGTACCGATTTTTAGTAAGTTTTTTTTGCAAGAGATGGCAACACTTTCGGTGCAAATTTACTTTTCTTCTCATTTGAATATGGAATAATAAATTTCCCATCTGTCAACGGATTTACCATCTAGAACCCCATAGAAGTTACTGAAATTGGTTCATTAATTTTTGTTGTAATTATTTTGGGATTTAAAAAATTTATCTTAAACAAAAAAAGTGAGCTTATAGGCACTTGACCACAAGCAAATAAAACAAGTCTGCGCTAGCAGATTCATTTTTGGTAGCATAGGATGATCGTAAAGAGAAAAATACGATTTAGGATTAAACCCTGGAGATTTGTAATTGCTAGACCAAAGGAAGTGGCATCTTACCCCCACTTCTCTAGACGTTGATGCTACGAGAGCCGCAATGTTTGTTTGCTTGATCTATGTATTTCCATGCATTTTTAATATTTTTTTATTTTTTCACTAATACTAAAGTGGAATTCCGAAATGAGAATACGATATTTTTTTAATTAAAATAATTTTAATTTTAATAATAATGTTTTTAACTTTTTTTCTTTAGGTAAATTTTGATTTCCTTTTCAAAATATTTCATTGCTAAATTTATCATAATTTACCATTGTAATCACTATATTGTTTTTGTTTATTTTTCTCATATTAAGAGAAATAAAAAAACGAAAATTAGAAATAAGTATTGTATCGGATAATATTTATGAGAAGAAGATAGTTGGAGGTGAGGTCAGAGAATAACACAAATAAGTTAAAAATCTTATTTACTAGTACCAATGTTTCGGCCAGAATTTATAGTCTTCACCAGGGCTAAGAAAAAAAACAAGATAACAACCAGTGAATAAACTATATAGAAGATATGTAGAATGATTAAAGTAAATAATTGTACAGAATAATTAAAATATAGATAACAATAATGTAATGGAAGAAGTGGGAAATAAAAGGTGTATATAGGTAATTAAATATGTGAGTAAAATAACATAATTAATAAAATAAAAATGTAAAGTTATATAATGCAAAGAAACTTTGAAATATGAATAATTTAATTTAATAATAATTTAAAAATGGAAAAAAATATACGTAACCAATGTAATATGTAAGTCAAAAAAAGAAGCATAGAGAAACAAAATACAAAGTTAGTTAGACAAAGAAGTAATTAGTAAATAATAATAATAATACTTTGTATTGTGTGTGTATTGAAAATAGACGATAAAAGGAGAGATCAACAAGTTCAAAAATAATAAGCAATAAAAGCAGTGAACATGTCAATAACATAAGAACAAGACTAAAATTTAGTTCTGTCGGGTTCACTAATGTCTAACGACCTGATTAATCTGGGATTTAATAATTCAGGAAGTATTACTTACAAGTATCGAAGAAGGAATATAGAAAAAGGCGAGCCAATGGAGGTCAATGCCCAACAAGTTTAGAGGAAAAGCCTTCGGCAGAGACTGAGTGGATCGTCAAGTGAGTCGACGGAAGTTTCAGGAGTAACAGAAACTGAAGACGAAGTGGATGAACAAAGGAATAGTCGTCGTGAGCAAAAAAACCGAGAAAGCACGTGGAGGCGAGGACTAGGAGGAAGGAAGACACGTGAGATCTGAGGAGGATGTAAGGAGAGAGGCGACCGCACATTGACAAACTATCACGTGAAAGGGGAGCAGGGCGGTCTGCCTATTATCCGAGTGAACAGAGGAGTAAGCTGTCTGGTGGACACGAGCAGTTCAAACACCATTTCTTGTAGAGAAGTACTAATTAGTGGCGAGGGGAGGACACTCCAAGTAAAGGTTTGCAAATGTAAATTAATCACTCTGGGTGGACCATACAGTATAGAGGATAGGACTAGGTAAGTGGGGGGAACAATTCATGTAGTGAGTAGGATGTTTAGGGATTATCAGGTGATTATTGGTTGTGATCTTTTAGAGAAGTGGCTGCTAAGATAAGAGTGGCGGCTAAGATAATAAAAGTAATATAATAGTAATGGGAAATGGAATATTAAAATCTGACGAAAGAAGTGCAGATGCCAACAAACAATAGCAGACGGGAAGGCGCGAGTAGGGGCAGTAACGCAGGTGGAGAATTGGACGCCATTACAACGGATTTGACGATATTTTCTTTAATGAAGGAGAGGTATTGAGTTCAACAGAAAGGACAGTTCATGAGATTCCACTAAAGCAAGAAAGAGTGACATGTGTTAGAGAACGAAGATACCCACAGGCACTCCGGAAGAACATAAGAGACGAAATCGAAAACTTTAGAAGACAAGAATTCATTGTAGACAGTACGTCACCCTATAATAGTTCGTTGTGGGCGGTATGGATAAAGCCTACGCCAGATGAGAACGGGGAGACATATAGGGTGGTCATCGATTAACGTAAGCTCAATGATAATAACGTCGCTGATAAGTATCGGATACCGATGTTTGAGGATATCCTTGACAGACTAGGAGGAGCTCAAATCTTTATCATCTTAGACGTGAAAGTAGGGTATCACCAGATTCGTATGCTCCCACTAAGAATTTAGGAGAATGCCGTTTGGTATGAAAAACGCGAACAATACATTTCAAAGGTTAACAGACGAATTTTTGAGAGATATAGATAAATCATTATACCAGATTTACCTCCTGGTGTTTAGTAAATTGGTTACAGTCAATGTGAAACACTTAAAAAGGGTTTTTCAGAGGATGCAAAAATTCGGACTAAAACTATCTCGAGAGATGTCATTGATAGGACAAAAACAAACACATTTTCACACACCATATCTCAGGAGGGGGTGAGATCGGACCATTGAAGACAATATAAGAAATTGTAATCAGTAGCAGAAGGAACATTTCCTGACTTACAAAAGCAGTTCACGCTCACAACAGACGCTAGTGAGTACGCGGTGGAAGCAGTGCTGTCACAAGAAAGTGAGGTAAGGTATCACAGAGACAGAAGCACGTTACAGCGCCTTTGAATGAGAACGACTGGGTTATATATTATTATTGATAATAATTATATATCATATTATAGACCATAATATGATCAATAGGGCATTCCCAATCCTACTTGTTCGGGACAAGATTTAGGGTCCAGACGGACCGCATTCCCCTCCAATGGGTGGGGAAGCTAAAGGAATCGTCAGCGATAATTACAAGGTGGAAAGAACTGTTGAACCAGTACAACATTACGTACAAACCTGGCAAGGAAAACATTGTAGCAGAATGGCTCTCGCGAGCAATAATGGCAAACACAGTAGAATATGACAAAGGGAAAACGTCTGGAATTGGAAGGTAGTTTTTGAGGGAGTGGGCTCCGGAAGAAGGACAGCAATCGGCCTCACCCGAAAACCAGAATGGAGAGGAGACGTCTGCAGTAGAAAGTTCAAACGACAAAAATGGAGGAGCTTGAGGAGATTATCAACAACAAGAGTTACTAGATTATTTGGAAGACAAAAACGACGGGGTTGCTGAAGATAGAACATAGCAAGTACGGCAGCAGTATCATTTCGACTATCTGGTCACAACCGGGTGTCAAAGAGGATCAAATCTGTAGAGAACTAAAAGAAGCATCCAACGCCGGTAAGATTTACCATTCATATGTTGGAAACGCGAAAAGAACTAACTGCTTTGGAGAATGGAAAAAATTGGCGTAGATCGATCGTTTATTCAATGCACGTTGATGGTAGGCGAGGTCCAAAACATCAAAGGAAGTGTTGGCGTATCACCGGGGAAAAACTAATCAACATGGGCTGAACGAGACTTTACAAGCATTGCGGCGCAAATATTTCTGGTGGGGCAGAACACGCACAATCCAGGAGATTCTTGGGAAATGCGAGGTGTGCCTCAGTACGAAGTATGATCGGCACCCACCCCGTGCAGCTCAAGAAGAGACCTCTACCGCGAACACACTGCTAAGCGACTTACAGGTGAATTCTTTCACCTGGAAAGGCTATAAGTGAGCCATAATCATCCATGTATCCAGTAAGGTGACTATGTCATGTACAGGACAGATCAGCGGAGGAGGTTTTACGAGCCCTTCGGACATGGTTCCAATTATATGGTATGTCCGACAGTGGGAGAAAATTTGGCAATACAAGGAAATGAGAATATTGGAAGTGGTTTGGCACCTCAACATTCAAAAAGCCGCCCGAGCTACTCCATAGCACTCTAAGTGACGAGCGTACCAGCTAGAAAGGGGACTGGAACCTGATGACGCCATGGAACGGCCAGACGCAGCATACAACCACTCCATACACACTGTCACGGGGTTTGCCCTATTCGGAATTCTTTTTGGGGTGCGGGTGCGTCGACGGACTGCCGTGGTACGTTGCCGGGAGAATGAAATGGCCGGTAATGCTTTGGCCTTGCATAAGTAAGGAACAGGATTCGCAAGGAAAAAAAGTAGAAGAGTGGTACAACATAACTTTTGCTCTCTATATCTGCAATATCATAGGCGTTAGTGCAAATTTCTTTGGTGAACTACGGCATATTCCGGGACCCAAATTCTGAATCTTTTTCAGAAAACCCAACCATAGCAGTTCCACCAGTTACAAATGAGTTTCCACCTCTACCGTAAATCACCATGCCACAAGCACATGCCAATGCTCTGGAGTGGAAATCTGGACGTCAATGGCACAAGATCTTCTCAGGGACATTATCAGACGGTTTATCAAGAGGTTGCAGCAAGAGCCGGTTTCCCAGGGTTAATCAGACAGCTTACTCCTCTCTTCGCTCGTATAATAGGCAAACCGCCGTGCTCCTCTCAAATGGCGGTTCTCCAAAGTGCGGTCGCCCCTCTGTGAGTACACTCCTCAAAACTCTCCTTGATTCTACCTGTTTTTTCGCTTCTTCTCCAAGTCCTCCACTTGCCTTGACCACAGGAGATACCTACCGCAGATGCACCGCTCAATGATCTACAGATCGACACTTTCACTAGGAGAGGATATAAATGGATAACCATATTTAATCCCTTCAGTAACGCGGCTATGGCGTATCAGGTGCTAGACAAGTTGTCGGAAGCACTGTTAGCAGCTTTCCGATTGTGGTTTCAATTTTACAGAGCTCCGGGGCGCATCGCATCAGATTCAGGTAGAGAATTCGACAATACCATGTTTCGAACAAAAATGAAGGATTTTGACGTAACATGGCATCTCAACGCACCAGGGCACTCAAGAGTAGAGGAGGCATAAAGTGGCTTCATGGCAAGTTATATATATTATATTATATTATATAGGCTTCATCGATACTTAAGTTATATATATATATATATATATATATAAGTTATCTTTTACTGAAGTGAGAAACTAAA
>NW_027113535.1:0-864 GCF_000696795.3 Halyomorpha halys
TGCTTTACTGTATCACCATCAATAATATCAACTTTTTGTGCTTTACTGTATCACCATTAATAATATCAACATTTTGTGCTTTACTGTATCACCATTAATAATATTAACTTTTTGTGCTTTACTGTATCACCATCAATATCAACATTTTGTGCTTTACAGTATCACCATCAATAATATCAACATTTTGTACTTTACTGTATCACCATCAATAATATCAACATTTTGTCCTTTACTGTATCACCATCAGTAATCAACATTTTGTGCCTTACTGTCAACGTAATATTTACAAATACTTTGTTACATAATTAACATATTAACAGATAGTTTTCAGAATACATCTAATTTATAAATACAGTGTGATCTCGGCACTCCGAATTGACGTTAAACAAAAACACTAGGTCACAAAAACATGAGGTCACCTGGCCGAGGTACTGGGTTACCGAAGGATCGATGCACTTTGGAAGGCAAAGGTGCAATCTACAACTTTATTTAATTTTTTTTCTACAGACACACATAACATCTATTGAAGAATGGTGTAAAAACTGGAGAATCAAAATAAATCCTGACAAATCCCACCAGATCACCTTTAGGAATAAATAGCGTAAACCTCCTCCCTCCTGTCCTACAGTGTCCTTTCTAAATACTCCACTAACGCCTGTTGAACAGATTCGATACTTAGGACTCCATCTGACAAGAGACTGCTCGTAGATTCCGATTGCTACAACACTTACTTGACAAACGCTCTAAACTTCCCATTCACTACAAAAAATTAGTATACACTACGATAATCAGACCAATTTGGACATATGGAATTGAGCTCTGGGGCTCCACCAAACCATCAAATTCTTCTCGCATCCAATCCTT
>NW_027113535.1:2545-3137 GCF_000696795.3 Halyomorpha halys
ACATATGGGACATTGAAGTCATGATGGATGACTTTCTAAGCAATAGCAATATCCTCGTATTTTTCCCTAGTTTGTAGTCTTTTAAAATTTATGAGATTAGCCAAAGGTATAACTTTAATCTCCTCTGGACCAAGCAACTAGTTCTTTAGCCAGGAGTTCTATTATCCTTACAGAGATTAATGGACCTCATTCGGAATGTCCTTGGGAATCGAATCCTTTCCAGGAATCCTATCCTTACGTATTTTGATCTCAGCTCCTTCAAAAGTCTCTTGAAAGTCAGTAATACATTTTTAAAACCACGGAAAGAAGTTATTTTCTTCCAGAATAACCTGCTATTATGATAACAATAATAATCATGTTAGTGAAAAATGATACGCCGCTAACTCATTTTGTATGAAATGTTTTTATAAAAATATATATATCTCGAGAACAATTGAACGTAAATAGCTCTCTTAGGGCTCATATATGATTAGATACACTCTACTTTAAGTGATATCCTATTTGGTTTTCTTGTCTTGTTGGTAGTTTTAAATAAATAAAGCTCCGAATAAAAAATTATTTTTTTTGAGGTTTTGAAACATCCGCCATTTTT
>NW_027113536.1:0-3215 GCF_000696795.3 Halyomorpha halys
TTATTGGTAAAAACGAATTCCACACTTCCTCGACTATGTCGGGAATATTCACCTACCAAGACCATTGTCTCATGTTAGGCTCGGGAGAGAAATGTGTTGATTAAGATACAATTACATTCATTTTATAATGTATAACATTTTTATACCAACAAAAAAATAAAACACAATGTTCGCCCCGGAAGAGACCATGTTTAAGAGTAAACAGTATGAAAATAACCACAAACAGTTATTTTGTAAAAACGAATTCCACACTTCCTCGACTATGTCGGGAATATTCACCTACCAAGACCAACGTCTCAGGTTAGGCTCGGAAGTGATGATGTTGATGTTTATAATAGAAACAACACTCAAAAAAATTTTAAACACTATAATCTTGATTTTTTATTTAGACTTAGTCTAAAGTTCGCCCCGGAAGAGACTATGCTTAAGAGTAAACAGTATGAAAATAATCACAAACAATTTATTGGTAAAAACGAATTCCACACTTCCTGGACTATGTCGGGAATATTCACCTACCAAGACCAACGTCTCAGGTTAGGCTCGTGAGAGATAATGTGTTGATTAAGATAATATTACTTGCATTTTGTAATGTATAACATTTTTAATCCAAGTAAAAAAAAACACAAAGTTCGCCCCGGAAGAGATCATGCTTAAGAGTATACAGTATGAAAATAACCACAAACAGTTATTTTGTAAAAACGAATTCCACACTTCCTCGACTATATCGAGAATATTCACCTACCTAGACAAAGGTCAGTGATTAGCCTCGGAAGTGATGATGTTTATATTTATAATAGAAACTGCACAAAAAAAATAAATTGTTATATTTTTTATAGTGTTAGCTAATGTATTTACATAAGATTGACCAGATTATAATTACAGTATTTGAAAGTTGGAATAGATTACATATTTACATAAGACCAAGGTCTACAGTTAGGCTCAGAAGTGATGATGTTGATATTTATATTAGAGATAAGTGATAATGTTGTTGATTACTTATTTTAGAAACAACCTCTTTATTTAAAAGGTATTTGCACACCTAAAATAATGTAAAACATGTATCCTTGAGATACACAGCATTATCTCAGTTAGTTTTTCATCCTGAATCTAAATCAAAAATTCCAACCAAACTTTATTAACGAATTCAAGAGTACATAAAAACATTAGGTAAAATTCTAAATATATTCACAAACATTTTCTTTCGTTGTACTACTTTGGCATAGTTCTATAGTCTTCTAGAGATGATAGCAATTTTTTTGAGTTATTGCCAGTTAGATCGGTTACAAAAGGGCCAATACATAATATTTTTAATTCATTTAATAGGAGTTTGCACTATGCCGGTAATGTTCACCTACCAAGACCAACGGCTCAGGTTAGGCTCGGAAGAGATATTGTTGTTAAATACATATTTTCGAAACCACACCTAAGACATTTCCACACCTAAAAAGGATGTAAAATATTTATCCTTAAGACGCTCAAGCATTATCTCGTAAATTTGACACACTATAATCTTGATTTTTCTTTGTAGACATAGTCTAAAGTTAGGCTAGGAAGAGACCGTGTTTAGGACCAAAGTAATAAATTATCAACAAACAATTTTTCTTTAAAAACGAATTCCACACTTCCTCGACTACATCGAGAATATTCACCTACCATGACCAACGTCTCAGGTTAGGCTCGGAAGTGATGATATTGATGGTTATAATAGAATTAGGATACAATCACTTGCATTTTATAATGTATTACATTTTTATTCCAACAAAAAAAACACAAAGTTCGCCCCGGAAGAGACCATGTTTAAGAGTAAAAAGTGTGAAAATAACCACAAACAAATTTTTTGTTAAAACGAATTCCACACTTCCTGGACTATGTTGGGAATATTCACCTACCAAGACCAACGTCTCAGGTTAGGCTCGGAATATATTCTCATAAGGTTAACCTGATTATATTTACAGCATTTGAAAGTTACAATAGGTTACATATTTACAGTACAACTTAGAGGAACTAAACTTCTAATATTTTTGTAATATTAGTAAATAAATCCTGAATGTTAAATTAGTCAAAAAATAAAGCATTTAGTAAAGTAGCACGAAATATTAAACGTTTCTTCCGTGAATTAGAAAATTCAAAACAAACCTTAAATTAATTTAATTTACGATTATTTTTCAATATCAATTCTGCGCGTCCTGGACTACTTCAAGAATTATAAACTACCTATTCGTTATATTATTTTGTTTTGGTTTATTTTTATGGTCCTAAGATAGGTCAGGAAGAGAAGACTTTTTTGATTGAAAACGAGTTCATCCTATTCTGTTCTGCTCTTACGCAATCTCCAGTAGTTAATGTCTTATTTTAAATTTAATTTAGTTTATTGTGCCACTTTGTGAGTTCTCAAGGGGTTTTTGTTTTCCAATCCTCTCAACTTGTCTTTGTTTTTGACAATGTTAATGCAATACACAAGCCCCATACGTTTAGTTAGAATAACATAAATTTACTGATGCTATCCTGGCTTCTTTTCGCTCTCTACTTTGTTGCCATCTGTAACCAGTCTTCCCGGGTACTAATACCGTTTTGTGAGGTAAAATTCTGTGAGGGTGTGTGTAAAATTGTCTGTAAAATTTGTGAGGGTACAAAACAAATGTGAGGTAAAATTCTAAGAAGATATGCCGCCAATTATAACCGAAAATTTTGATCTATCCTAAGTTATATATTTATAAATTGAGAAATACGTCAAAAGACATGTTCGTACACAAGACAGATATATATATAGTTTATACCTGCCCACGCTCAGCGGAGAAGGGGGTGAGTTAAGGAAAATAATAAAAGAAAATAAGTATAATCGCCAAAAGGGTAAAAAAAGACAAAACAATAAAGAATAAATTGCTCCATAGGCACCAAGTTATTTTTCCTTGGAAATAAAGAAAACCCCGAAACAATATGCCCACAATATTCCCTTATATAAATAATAATCGAATTATAACCACTGGCGAATACCTTTACATGTAGATAACAGAAAACCTTAGGTCACCTCCCACCTGTTGTACTATCGAAATATTAAGTAGATAAGAAAGAAATACTTTATTCATTCATGCTGCCCAAATACTTCGGGTTGCTACATTACACAGCATACTGATCAATCCGTGACTGGACATAGTTAAATTACACATTTTTACATCATATAATATAATAGAAAGATAACATTTTTTTATTTATTT
>NW_027113536.1:3388-11370 GCF_000696795.3 Halyomorpha halys
TTTCTTTCCCTTCTATTTCACAACCCCTATTTCATTTGATCAAGAAATTCCCCTATATAACAAATATTAAAATATTTAAAATAATAATAAATTAATAAATAAATAACAAAAAAAACATAGGTAAAATTAACAAGTTGAAAGCAGTGTACATGCATAAGAATGAACAGAAGAACTATACGTACAAAACTTTAATGATAAGAAGAAATATGTACACAGAATGAAAAAGGAAAGAAAATAATTCATATCAATTATAAAAACAATGAGAACTTATAGGTTGACTTTAATTTAACTTAAATGATTAGCTCTATCAACTATTATTTACATTACTGCACAAAGGAATATAAAAGTGACATTAAAATAAAACATAGTCTTTGGGTGTACTCCTGGCAGAACACAAGGTTGTCCGATATTTCCGTTCCGGTCACCGTATCACCAGAATTATAGAGATATAATCTCTAACGATGTAATGCCACAACTCTCTTATCCCGGATGTGCTGAAGATTCCCCTTCACAAAGCCTCCTCGTCTATACATATCGCTCGTGTTTTTGTTTTTCCCCATAATTCCTTTTGTCTACGCAGATATCGCCAGTGTTTTTATCTTATTATGGCAATCGTTCACCCCTCCCTTTCCTCAAAAAAAAAAAGAAAAAAAAGAATGGAAACCTATGGGACCAAAACAAATTTTACACAGTCGTTGACCCTCCTCGAGGATCTAACTTTAAGTCTTGGATATGCCAATTCTCCGCGCTTACACCAGAACCAAAATCCTCTAGCTCTACTATAATGGGTGATATCACCTTCTTGATCCGAGATTTCTTATATTTCGGTCCCGGTACACGAGAAGTAGGCTGCGCCGTCTGACTGATAGTGAGTTTTACACCACTGTATTTGTCCCACATGGTTCTTCGTCGATGGGTCTTCGTCTAAGGTTGTACTTTTGTACATTTCTCGTAGGCGGCATTCAGATTCTCCCTAACTACTTCCAAGAGTTCAGACATTTTTTGAAACTTGTATAAATGCTTTTGTCGATCGAAACCTAGCTCTTTTGGCCTACCGTCATCTACTCCATGGTCATTTCCACTTCTGGCTAGTTCCCGGCCATGGTTTATATATGCCGGTGTAAAACCAGTAGATTCGTGTACTGCCGTCTTCGGAGCAAAATCTACTTTTGGTAACTCTTTATCCCAGGTCCTATGGTTATCCTCACGTATGAGGTCAGCATACCTTTTATTACTCTGTTGACCCTTTCTGATGGATTGGCTTGCGGATAGTAATAAGCCGTAAGCCATGTAGTAACCTTATATTGCTCCATCAAGGTTCTAAATTCTCTACTTATGAATTGGATCCCGTTATCACAGATTATTATTTGAGGAACTCCGAACATGAGGAATACTTGTTCTTCTATGTGTTTCTCCACGAGTCTGCTTGTAGCTTGCCTCAAAGGGACTAAGATGGAGTATTTCGACAATAATGTGTAATACAAAGTATGAACTGGTTTTGCTTCGCCGACAACGGTAAGGGGCCCATCGAATCTGCTCTTATTATTTGCCACGGATATTCTGAAACTTCCTGTTGCCCCATTAAACCTGCTGGCTTCTACTGACTTGGTATCGTTTCCAAACAAGTTTGGCATCTTGCTACGTAGCGTCTAACATCCGAATTCATGCCAGGCCAATAATACTTTTCCTTCAGCCTCCGTAATGTTTGTACGAACCTAGGTGACCTAAAATGGGGCTGTCATGATAGTCCATGAGAAGGTCTCTCCTCTTTGATTTGGAGACCACAATCTTCCAGGGTCTGTCTTCCCCGATAATGTCGTTTCTCTCGACCACTCTCTTCATGAGGACACCATTGTCAATGGTCCGGATAGGACTCTGGTTGCTTCACAATTTTTGAGATCATACCGCTGTACCATCCATCCGGTTTATGACCTTCAGTCCTCATAGTGATGTCTGATATCTCCCCAGCATCTTCCAATGACCTAGATAGAGCATCAGCTATTTTATGAAGTTTTCCGGGTCTACGTCTAACGAAAAAATGATATTGCTGCAGTTTCATAGACCATCATGCGAGTCGACCAATTTGATTCTTTTAAGCTATGAATCCATTTCAAAGCCATGTGATCTGTTACGACCGTAAACTCCATTCCTTCTAAATATGGTCTGAATTTGTCAATAGCCCATATTACTGTCAGACATTCCAACTCAGTCGCTGTGTACTTCTTCCCGCGCACTGTCAATCCTGGGCTTGCATAAGCAATAGGTTTTTCTCCATCAAGTCCGACTTGGGATAGAACTGCTCCCAGTCCCGAATTAGATGGCTCCGTTTGTAACACAAACGGAAGATTGAAATCTGGATAGGTTAATACTTGAGATAGTGGCGCTGACACCAGTATCTCCTTAGTGTCATTAAAAGCTTTTTTCTGACGTTCTTCCCAGTTCCATTTCATTCTCTTTTTTGTGAGTTCAGTCAATGGTGAAATGACCGATGCAAAATTTGGTACAAACCTTCTATACCAGGAAGGTATTTCAATGAACCTGCGAACTCCTTTCTCATGATTGGGTTTTGGGTAGTTCATTATTGCTGATATCTTTTCTGGATCTACAATTAGAAATGGTCTGTTATCCTTCGGGATTTTTGTCATGATTGAGACAGCATTTCCACGAATGGTTTCCCTTACGGTTTCCAACCAACCTCTTTTCAGTGCCCGAACTGCTATCAAGGCCGGTCCACCAAATAAATCATACGCCGACTCGAACAGTTCTTTTGTCGATGTTCTCCGAGAAGCCTTTAATTCTGAGACTTGCTCCAAAAATGCCGTCAAACTAAGGCCTTGTCCATCCCCGCAAAATTGTATGCCCCAGTCTTTAACGGGCATCTCATGAACTGGAGTGGTTTCACTCGATTCCGATTCTTCTATTTGGGTCTTCATTTCGTTGTACCACCAACTAAGCAATCAGTAATAATTTTAGATTTTTGTTTTAATTTTTCCTCGTCTGTGAACGTAAGACGTGTCACGCTAGTGATTAAATGCTGCAATATTGTATCAGTGCACTCCAAGTGTCCTGACTCGGTTTTAATCTGATGTAATTTATTCGAGCAAACTGATAATTCTACGTCATCGTCTGTAATTAGGGACCCTGTCCGTTGCGGTATTTTTCCTTCTCGTTCCATAGTCAAGAGTGTTTGGAGTCTCATTCAAATAGTATCAACTTTCTTCTGACCCGAAATTCCTCTTAAAGTGAGTTCGTACGCCACTTCATCTTTCTTTAATTGGTGTACATCCATTTTAGTTTCTTTCGTTCGTCTATAACTAATCCTGCTTCAAATGTCTGACGGAATAAAAAAGAAATATATGACTGTACAAAAATTAAAAAAAAAAGAAGCCCCACGTTAGGCGCCACTCTATATAACAGCAAATTTTGATCCATCCTTAATGATATATATATCGTTTATACTTGCCAACGCTCAGCGGAAAAGGGGGTGAGTTAAAGGAAAATAATAAAAAAAAAAAAAAAGTATAATCGCCAAAAGGAAAAAAAAGATGAAACAATAAAGAATAAATTGCTCCTTAGGCACCACGTTATTTTTTCCTTGTAAATAACGAAAACCCCAAAACAATATGCCCATAATATACCATTATATAAATAATAATCGAATTATAACCACTGGCGAATACCTTTACATGTAGATAACAGAAAACCTAGGGGTGTTACCTTCCACCTGTTGAATTATCGAAATTTGAAAATTGAAAGTTGAAAGCAGTGTACATACATAAGAATGAACAGAAGAACTATATATACAAAACTTTAATGATAAGAAGAAATATATGAACACAGAATGAAAAAAGAAAGAAAAGAATTCATATCAATCAATAAAACAATGATAACTTATAGGTTGACTTAACTTTAACTTAAATGATTAACCTTATCAACTAATATTTGCATTACTGCACAAAGGAATATAAAAGTGACGTAGTCTTTGGGTGTACTCCTGGCAGAACACAAGGTTGTCCGATATTCCGATATCACCAGAATTATAGAGATATAATTTCTAACGATGTCATGCCACAACTCTCTTATCCAGGACGTGCTGAAGATCCCCCTTCACAAAACCAAAGCCCACTCGTACATATCGCTCGTGTTTTTGTTTTTTCCCATAATCCCTTTTATCTATGCAGATATCGCCAGTGTTTTTATCTTACCATGGGAATCGTAACACAATACTAACAAAAATTAGAATATGATGATCTTTTTAATGAATTCCACCCTTCCTTGACTATGTCGGGAATATTCACCTACCAAGGTATGTGGTTAATTATTTACATTTTCATTAATGAATTTAAAAAAATTTCTAAAAGCGAATTCCAACGATGGTCATCTTTGATTTCATAACTGCTGTGGTAGAAGAAGAACTGAATTATTGTTGAGGATTTTCATCAATGATGGGGCTTGTGCATTCTTTATTACAAATTGTTTTGAGCTTTACGATGGCTTTTACGAAATATATGTAAAAACCATCCTAAAGGTAAGAAAGTATCCACTTATGTCACAATTTTCAATCATCAAAAAAAATAAATAATGTTGAAAATTACTTATTTAAGAAACAACCCTCTAAAACTTGAATCTGTCAGCCCTGACGAAGCCATGCAAAGTGGGACAAAACGTTGGTTAATAATAATAATAAATAGTTTTCTTTTACTATTTTGATACCTTTATTGACCACCGCCCGGACTATCTTCCTACAATCTTATTCATACAATCAACTATCGTCGGCCAATATTCATATTTCCTATTCCATCATGAAAAAGTCCAAGCCCCTACTAGGAAGTTGTCTACAAGTTTTATGAACAAAGTCTGAAAATGAACACAAACATTTTTTTTTTTTTTGTAAAAACGAATTCCACACTTCCTTGACCACGTCGGGAATATCCACATACCAAGACAAAGGTCTCAGGTTAGGCTCGGAAGAGATGATGTTTTGTGGAACAAAACTATTATGGTTTGTATTACTAGCCCATGAATTATATAGTTAAATTACTCAATATAATAAAAGTATTAAATAAACATAACTCAGAAGATCAAAAACTTCCTGAACTATTTCGAGAATAATCATAAACTAAGACTTTGGGTTTTTTTTTTCATTTATACTCCAACAAGATATAGTAAAAAACGAAAATTTAGGCCTGAAGAAATCATTCTTACTAACAAAGGATGAAAGTGACAACAAATAATTTATTTGTAAAAACTAATTCCACACTTTCTCGACTACGTCGGGAATATTCACCTACCAAGACAACTGTCTCAAGTTAGGCTCGGAAGAAATGTTTTGTGGGACTGAACTATTATTGTATGTATTACTAGCCAATAAATTATTTAGTTAAATTAGACAATATAATAAAAGTATTAAAAAAACATAACTCAGAAGATCAAAAACTTCCTGATCAATTTCGAGAATAATCTTAAACTAAGACTTTGGGTTTTTTTTTTCATTTATACTCCAACAAGAAGTAGTCAAAAACGAAAAAAGTAAGGCCCTGAAGAGATCATTTTTAGCAATATAGGATGAAAGTGACAACAAATAATTTATTTGTAAAAACGAATTCCACACTTCCTCGACTACGTCGGGAATATTCACAAACCAAGACAAAGGTCTCATGTAAGGCTCAGAAGAAACGATGTTTTGTGGGACAAAACTATTATTGTATGTATTACTAGCCAATAAATTATTTAGTTAAATTAGACAATTGATTACTTATTTTAGAAACAACCCTCTATAATTTATTTAGGTCTAACAAACTATAATTAAAGCTTTTTAAAAGTGGCAATATTCATAATATGAACGGTTATTCATACCTATTTATAGTTATACCAAGTCTAAGGTTAGGCTCAGAAATGATAATGTAGAAGATTACTTATTTTATACACAACTCCTGTACCTACATTATTATTGCAGGTTTTTTAATGATTAAATAAGTATTAAATATTTAAAACAGATAAACACCATTATTTCGCTCGTTCGTGTTTCTTTATCCCGATATTAACTGAAACTTTTAAATCATACTTATTATATCCTTAAGATACAGAATCCTTCATATTTGATGATTAGCAATTTTTTTTTTCCAAAAACTAGAATAACTTTCTTTACTATGGAAATACCCACATAGCATTCACCTGCCAAGACAAAGGTCTCAGGTTAGGCTGGGAAGAGATGATGAACTATTTCGAGAATATTCAATAACTAAGACTTTGGTTTTTTTTTTTTTTCATTTACACTACAACAAGAAATAGTCCAAAAAAAAATATATAGTCCCAGAAGAGATTATTTTTAATAACAAAGCATGAAAGTGTCAACAAATAATTTATTTGTAAAAACGAATTCAACACTTCCTCGACTACGTCCGGAATATTCACCTGCCAAGACAAAGGTCTCATGTAAGGCTCAGAAGAAACGATGTTTTGTGGGACAAAACTTATATTGTACGTATTACTAGCCAATAAATTATTTAGTTAAATTAGACAATTAATTACTTATTTTAGAAACAACACTCTATAATTTATTTAGGTCTAACAAACTATAATTAAAGCTTTTTAAAAGTGGCAATATTTATAACATGAACGGTTATTCATATCTTATCGTTTAAACTAAAGGTTATATTAAGTTGATCTTTATCTTGATTAAGTAGTCTTGCCGATCCCAAAGTGCAATGGTTTTATTTGGTCAGAAATAAAAATTCATTTACACAACAAAGTGAAGTAAAAGAAAATCATTATACACAAACTGTCGTAGTTGATGTTTCATATTTATATTCCTACAAGACAAAGTCCAAGGTTAGCCCCAAAATATATCATTCTTAAGACTGAATGAGTTGACAATTTTTTTTTTTGTAAAAACGAATTCCACACTTCCTCGACTATGTCGGGAATATTCACCTACCAAGACAACTGTCTCAAGTTAGGCTCGGAAGAAATGATGTTTTGTGGGACTGAACTATTATTGTATGTATTACTAGCCAATAAATTATTTAGTTAAATTAACAATATAATAAAAGTATTAAAAAAACATAACTCAGAAGATCAAAAACTTCCTGATCAACTTCGAGAATAATCATAAACTAAGACTTTGGGTTTTTTTTTCATTTATACTCCAACAAGAAGTAGTCAAAAACGAAAAAAGTAAGGCCCTGAAGAGATCATTTTTAACAACATAGGATGAAAGTGACAACTAATAATTTATTTGTAAAAACGAATTCCACACTTCCTCGACAACGTCGGGAATATTAACAAACCAAGACAAAAGTCTAAGGTGAGGCTCGGAAGAAATGATGTTTTATGGGACAAAACTATTATTGTTTGTATAACTAGCCCATGTATTATATAGTTAAATTAGGCAATATAATAAAAGTATTAAAAAAACATAACACAGAAGACCAAAAATTTCCTGAACTATTACGAGAATATTCATAAATTAAGACTTTGTATTTTTTTTTTTTTTGCAATTATATTCCAACAAGAAAAAGTCCAAAGTTAGGCCAGGAAGACACTATGTTTAATACCAAAGTAAAAAACTGTAAGAAACAATTGCTAACTCAACACATAATTTATTTGTAAAAACGAATTCAACACTTCCTCGACTATGTCCGGAATATTCACCTGCCAAGACAAAGGTCTCATGTAAGGCTCAGAAGAAACGATGTTTTGTGGGACAAAACTATTATTGTATGTATTACTAGCCAACAAATTATTTAGTTAAATTAGACAATTAATTACTTATTTTAGAAACAATCCTCTATAATTTATTTAGCTCTAACAAACCATAATTAAAGCTTTTTAAAAGTGGCAATATTTATAATATGAACGGTTATTCATATCTTATCGTTTATCGTTTATTTATAGTTATACCAAGTCTAAGGTTAGGCTCAGAAATGATAATGTAGAAGATTACTTATTTTATACACAACTCCTGTACCTACATTATTATT
>NW_027113536.1:11735-12244 GCF_000696795.3 Halyomorpha halys
GTGGGACAAAACTATTATTGTTTGTATTACTAGCCCATGTATTATATAGTTAAATTAGGCAATATAATAAAAGTATTAAAAAAACATAACACAGACCACCAAAAATTTCCTGAACTATTACGAGAATATTCATAAATTAAGACTTTGTATTTTTTTTTTTTTTCATTTTCACTCCAACAAGAAATAGTCCAATTTCATGTTTAGCGCAATTCCTTTTTCAAAAACTAGAACCACTTTCTCTACGATGGGAATATTCATATACCAAGACAAAGGTCTGCGTTTAGGCTCAGGAAAAGATAATGTTATTGGTTACCATTAAGATGTAAAGTATATATCCTTAAGACAAACAAGCATTTTCCCGTACTTTTATTTTTTCATCCTCATTCCAATTTAAACTTTCAAACCAAGCTTCAGAGACGAATTTAAGAGCAAATAAAAACATGAGCTAAAATTCTAAATATATTCACAAACTTCTATTTTTGATGTTTAGCAATTATATTCCAACAAGA
>NW_027113536.1:16544-19434 GCF_000696795.3 Halyomorpha halys
ACAAGTAATAGTCCAAAAAAAATATTTAGTCCCGGAAGAGATTATTTTTAATAACATAGGATGAAAGTGCCAACAAATAATTTATTTGCAAAACTGAATTTCACACTTCCTCGACTATGTCGGGAATATTCACCTACCAAGACAACTGTCTCAGGTTAGGCTCGGAAGAGATGATGTTTTGTGGAACAAAGCTATTATTGTTTGTATTACTAGCCAATAAATTATTTAGTTAAATTAGACAATATAATAAAAGTATTAAATAAACATAACTCAGAAGATCCAAAATTTCCAAAAAAGAAAAATCATTATACACAAACTGTCGTAGTTGATGTTTCATATTTATATTCCTACAAGACAAAGTCCAAGGTTAGCCCCAAAATATATCATTCTTAGGACTGAATAATACAGTTGACAACAATTTTTTTGTAAAAACGAATTCCACTCTTCCTCGACTATGTCGGAAGTATTCACCTACCAAGACAACCGTCTCAGGTTAGGCTCAGAAGAAATGATGTTGATTACTTATTTTAGAAATAACCCACTAAACTTAACTTGTAATATCTAGCTAGAGTATTTTGATTAGGTTTAGCAGATTATAATTACATTTTGTTAAAAATTGCAACACAAAATATTTATATTATTAACTATTATCCATATCTGATTTTTTATATTTATTCGTTATATTTTACTATAAGCAAATTTAAAACCTCATGGCCGAATCCAAAGAGGAATTAAAGATTATGTTATACTAATTCGATACATCGCTATCTTGATTAATTATTTATACGCATTCTAAAGTACAACGGATTTTTTTTTTGGTTAGTAATAGAAATTTATTTACAATGCAAAATCGTGTAAAAGAAAAATCGTCGAGATACATAAACTTTTATACTTGATGTTCTACATTTATATTCCAACAAGACTAAGTCCAAGGTTAGGCCCTAATATATTATCCATAAGACTTAAGAATATAGATTACAACATATTTTTGTAAAAACGAATTCCACACTTCCTCGACTACGTCGGGAATATTCACCTACCAAGACAACCGTCTCAGGTTAGGCTCGGAAGTATGTTGTAAATCTGTTTGTTGTAGTACTGGCATTATCAATTAATATATTGATTGCATTGCTTGTTTTGTAAATAACAATTATAGCTATGTTTTTTAACTGTCAAACTGACATGTTTATCTAAAAGTAGTACAATTGCTCGATAACGTAGTGTTGGTATTTATACGTCATTATTTATGTTTACATATTGAATGTATTTTTTTTTTTAGCTTTATTAAATTATAGAAATATTTTTTAATTATTACAAAAAAAAATTTCCATCTAATCATTCTGATAAAATTTATATTGAAGAATATGACTGTTTTATTACTTTATCTCATAGTTTTGTATGAAATGTCAAATAGTTCTTATTTTAATTAATTTTAGTTTAGAGTAATGTTTTTATTTTTATTTTTTTGGTTGAGAAGAATTAACATAAAAGTATCTTTACATGTTATTTAAGAAACATAAGTATATTATTAAAGAAAATATTCATTTTTTCCGCAAACTTTCGTCTAAGTGAAAGTAGCTTTTACATGTTTAGATTATAATACTCTAATTCCTTCTCATTCTCCAATACATAAGGTTTACATTCCTCTTAATCAAATCTGACGGAAAAGAAATTTTTTTTAACTTGGGGGGAAAGGGGGGAGGGTTTGTCGGTTTGAACCGAACAGTGTTGCCGGATCCCCAACACTGGCAGGTCAAAGAGGCCCCGGCTCATGTTATCTCCTCGACTCGAAAAAGCTTCTCGTGTCCTTTTATCGGTTTAATTATACTTTTCATGAAATAAGATAAAATTTTATCTTAAGTAAAAAAAAAATATATATATAAAAAAAAAACATTAATTCTAGTGGTAGACTGTTCTGATATCCATGCTCTTTTATCTCTAAATAAAATGCAAAATAAAAAAAACTGGTCAATGAGCAGTTTTTAGATATGTTTTTATTCAGTTCACTTCAATTTTTCGTTTAATTTAGTTAACTAAATCAAAAGGGAATGGCCTGTTAGCTTCACCAACCGAATCATTTTGAGATATAAATCAATTTTAGAAATTAAATATTTTATTATATAAAAAAAAGTATTTCCTTTGAGACTTCCTAGTAAAGATATTTATACAAAATAAATATTATTAAAAATGGAATAATTAATTTAAAGGCATAAATTTATCCCTATAATTATAAGTAATAAACCTTATATTACAAAAAAAATCTCTTTTTATATTTTTTTCTCTCTTCTTATTCTCTTTTTTTGGTCAATTTTTCTAATCTTGTACTCACATTTTATTTGTTATTTTATTTACTAGACCAACTCCGTCTATATGTCTCCAGACTATAACAGGTGTAAATATATGAACAATATTAGTAAAGAGCAACTTTCGTTGCTGAATCCCATTAATAAACAAAGGAGAAGTTAACATCCAATAGCCCGTAATTCTAGACCTTACTAATAATGAAAAATCACCCTTAACATAGATGCACCATATTTAAATGTAATTCATATACGACAACAATATAATTTTATAAAAAGTGTTGTCGGATTACTAAAGAGCTATCTTCATTGGATAAGGGGCTGGAAGCATAGTTAAATATAAGTAAAGATATTTATATTCAATATGACATTAAAAATAATAAATAAAAGACAAACATGTAATTAAAGAAATTATAACGATCTTCTTCTTATTCTCGTTTTAAAGTACTAGGTACTGTAGAAAAACATTTTATCTAATTAAATATAACTCGTATATGGCATAAATATAATTTTATAAGATATTTATATTTTATATGACGTAAATAATAATATATATAGCTACGGCGTTACATTGCACTCATTACATGAGT
>NW_027113536.1:23761-27839 GCF_000696795.3 Halyomorpha halys
AATATAAACTCAAAGAAAAAAACAATTTATTCAAATAGTTTAGTCATTCATTTTTAAGTCTGAATAACAAAACACATCATGTTATGTATATTTAAATCAATTATTCTTTTGTGTTTTAAGATTTCATTTAATGTGTTCTGTAAATGATTAATTACATTTCTAATAAACCCTTTAATCGATTAAATTAATTGAAAGGGTTAGCTACAATTAGGACAAAATAACAAAACAAATCTGTTTCTTTAATGAGTTAATTCATTTCAATAATGAGAACTTCTGCAATATTTCTTTATTATCTCCAACAGTCTTTTGGAACACTTATTAAATTAACTAAAGTACGCTCTGGTATGTTTTCCCAAGCTGGTTCTTTGAGCTCAGCAATAGTTTGATTTCTGGCTTCTGAAGATCGTAGACTTAGTTAGCCATGATCCTAAACGAATTTCCAATAGGATTTAGGTCCGGACTAAGATCTGGCCAATCCAAAATATTGACCCCAAAATCCTAAAACCTGTTTTGTTGAGAGTGCTGTATGAATCGGCGCGTTATCCTGCTGAAAAAAAGATTATTATTCTTCCAACATTGTAATAAACAGGAAAAGGAACTCTTCTACAACATTTTGATAACCAACAGCAATGAATGCAATTCGAGACCTTCCCTTTTCATTAAACGCAGTCCACACCATTACTCCGCCACCAATGCGACCTTTGTGACAATTTTGTTCTCTCTTTTCTAAGGGCATGCCTGAAGTAATTAAAACTATGTGTACCATCAATGGGAAATTTTGAGCTATGCTTTTCTCATTACCTTACAATATTTTAAAAATTTAGATTCAGCTATCCACTTCCTCACAAAGCAAGCATAATATCCTAAATCGAATTGCTTCACAATATGTGCAGAGAATGCTCTTGTTTTCGGGACTTCCCTCAAAACCGCCCGTTTCACCTAATTGGAATAATTTGCAGGTCTTCCTCTTCTTTTCTTCTTCCCATAAATTTCTGGACGGCAATTCAAAAAGTTTTTGACTACACCCTTGGAGCGCTTTATCCTACGAGCAATTTACCTCTGGGTCATACCACCTCTTATCAGGTCCATTATCCTTTACTGCTCTATTTAAGTGAGTTAGGTTCCGAGCGAAAAAAAAAAAATCACACGAAGCTATACAGCATAAAAACAAACAATATAATCTCTCTTCAACAGTAGGAATAAAACTGAGGTGGTATTAATCCATTAATACACATGACAATAGAAAAACAAAACAAGAGTTTATACTGATTCATAGCATACAAAAAAAATTGTTTACATCTGATGTCCGTAAATTATCAAACAGACCAAAGGCCATCTAGAGCTTTTTGCAAATATAATAATATAAAAAGAGGTCTAAAACATTATTCTGCTAGCAATTCACTTTTATATTTTCAAAATATGAGTACGAATTCCACAAATCCCAGATACGGCCAGGACAATTCACCTGCCTAGACCTAAGTCTTAGGATTAGGCTCACATAACATTTGATAAAATAACAAAACTCAAGATAATTTTGAATTGCCCTTATTTTGGCTTGATGTTATCAACTAGTTACCGGCCATCGAGTGCTAAGTAGTGTTTAAATTAATATTAACAATCAAAATCCAAAAAACCTATTAGGTGAGATAGAAGTAAAGAAAGAGAAAGAATAGTTAAGCTGGAATAAAAATCATTATTAAATATTAATTGACGAAGTTATTATGCACTCATAATATGAGTACGAATTCCACAAATCCCAGGTACGGCTTGGACTATTCACCTACCTAGACCTAAGTCTTAGGATTAGGCTCACATGGCATTTGATAAAATAACAAAACTCTAGATAATTTTGAATTGCCCATATTTTGGCTTGATGTTTACCAACTAGTTACCGCCCATCGAGTGCTAAGTAGTATTTTAATTTATATTAACAATCAAAATCCAAAAAACCTATTAGGTGAGATAGAAGTAAAGAAAGAGATACAATAGTTAAGCTGGAATAAAAATCATTATTAAGTATTAATTGACGATGTTATTATGCACTCATAATATGAGTACGAATTCCACAAATCCCAGATACGGCCAGGACTATTCACCTACCTAGACCTAAGTCTTAGGATTAGGCTCACATAACATTTGATAAAATAACAAAACTCTAGATAATTTTGAATTGCCCTTATTTTGGCTTGATGTTTACCAACTAGTTACCGGCCAACGAGTGCTAAGTAGTATTTTAATTAATATTAACAATCAAAATCCAAAAAACCTATTAGGTGAGATAGAAGTAAAGAAAGAGATAGAATAGTTAAGGTGAAATAAAAATCATTATTAAATATTTATTGACGAAGTAATTATGCACTCATAATATGAGTACGAATTCCACAAATCCCAGATACGGCCAGGACTATTCACCTACCTAAACCTAAGTCTTAGGATTAGGCTCACATAACATTTGATAAAATAACAAAACTCTAGATAATTTTGAATTGCCATTATTTTGGCTTGATGTTTACCAACTAGTTCCTGGCCATCGAGTGCTTATGTAGTATTTTAATTTATATTAGCTATCAATTTCCAAAAAAGCAATTAGGTGAGATAGAACTACAGAAAGAGATAAAATAGTTAAACTTGAATAAATATCATAATTAAATATTAATTGACGAAGTTATTATGCAAGTTACATAACACAAAAATCAGTGAAGACTAAAATTACTTTAATCTAACATATTTACAACAACTACATGTTACTGTTACTGTTACTCAGTCTCTCTCTTCTTCCTTAGCTACCTAGTCTAGGAAATATATATGAACACTTGAGAAGAGGTGGTAGGAAGAATAGTGAAATAGGAGAAGGGATTTGGACCAAACAGATAATTTAGGAAATTAGACGGAGCCTAGAGAGCCTATGAAATGAAGAAGTAAATATTTGGGAGGGGGAAAAAAGGCGTGACTAGAAGCAGGGTCAAACATGAAATAGTTAGACTGATGCAAGTACATTGTGAGATGACAGCATGTACCTGCCTAAGTGTGAGCCCTTTCTATAGATATAGGATACTAAGGGCTTGAAAGGGCTGTTAGAAGGGTCTCTTAGAACCTAGTCGTTTTTATTAGGTTCTTTTTTCTATAAAATTGTAAGGGAATGTGAACATATGGAACCATACGTCTAAAGTGACTGAACCTAAGGTTGGGCAAGGGGCAATTGTTTAAATTTATAATACCGGTTCCTTAACTCCTTCCTTTATGGAGTGCATAGTCCCGATGTACAATCATGAATTTTGATACTTATTTCTTTGAATTTCATTAAACCAGGCTTGGGCACTTCCGTTAAAAGCAGCAGAATTTGGGTCTTTGGGCAAGAATAGGTTGCATAGGAAGGTGGTCATATTGGTTAATCTTTAAGGAAAGGATAGGATTACATTTCTTTACATGTTTGTTATTAGATGTAAACCTAAATATACAATGAACACCAAAAATGTAAACTATACTAATAGTTAATAATGAATTGAACATTAAAAATCAACTATCATAATTTAAAGTAAAAGAAGTCAATTGTAGATTTTACAAATTGGTATTTAATAGTTATAATATTCATTTATACAAAATTAATAATAATTATGATAATACTAGTCAATAAGAAATTAAGAATAACAAAATATAATGATTAATAGTAATAATAATAATAGTAATGATAGCAATAAGAAAAATAGGATTAATAATAATAGTTAATGATAACAATAATGATAGCAGATAACGAGGACAATATTAATAAATTTTATGAGTAATAATATTAATATTTAATAATCATTAATTCCTCCAAAGCAATTAGAGAATTCAAACTAATAATTATGTATATATCATATACTTCAGATCTTTCTTCTGAAATTCAACATATTTTTATAAATCAGTATATAATAATTAACAGTGTGTATTTTATACTGTATATAACAAATCAGTATATATACATTGACTTGGTATTCTAATAGTTAGCATTCATTTATAAACTAATGTATAGATTTGGATTACAAATAAAACATTCCTTTTTCTGTTTGTTAGAGCAACATACATTTTAAATACCAAA
>NW_027113536.1:28076-28347 GCF_000696795.3 Halyomorpha halys
AATAGAATAAAATAATGTCTCAATTCCCCCCTTTTTTTTTTATCTATTCATTTTTTTTATTATTTATTTTTTTTATTATTCTTTATATTGTATTTTCATATTATATTATATTATATTCATGCATGTTAATTCATAGGTTTGAGGTTAAACTCGGAACTTTTAAAACTTACTTTAATAAACTGTATTTAAATTTTAAAGTTGGAAGTTCAATAGTGTTTATGACTCAATAGAATATTATAGCATTTATAAATATACGTCGCATATTTTGGAA
>NW_027113536.1:28397-28686 GCF_000696795.3 Halyomorpha halys
AATATTGTTCATTCATCCTTCAATAATTTAACAACAAACGTTCTGAAATATTTGAATATTTGCTTTAACAAAATATGACAAATTAGAATCTGAAAGGCTATTTGCGTGATTATTGCATACTTTCTTTTCTCTTACAATATTTCAGCTTAATTTAAAGCTTAAATTAAATATAAAATTTATATAATAAAATATGATATTTGATGTATTCCATCATAACATGAGTAATGGAATCTTTAGAAAACAATAATTATGTATTGTTTCTATTTTATTCAATTTTAAAGCAATAAAT
>NW_027113536.1:29599-31862 GCF_000696795.3 Halyomorpha halys
TTTTTTTTTGTAATCAAATACAATTATTATTGAGTCGATTGTTATTTCAAAATTTATATTAATTTTCGATTATTAATTTTGTAATTAGATTTTCAACTTTCAGTTACTAGTTTTTATAATCAAATTTTCTGTTATTAATTTTATAATCAAATCTTCGGTTATTAATTTTATAATCAAATTTTCAGTAATTAATTTTTTTAATCAAATTGAGTTTAAAAGTTTTCTTGTGCAATGTCCTAATTATTTATTTGAAGGAGTAAATGAATAAAATTAATAGTTTTCCATTTAGATTTTATCAACTTTATAATTATGTTCAACTGGCTGCAACATTCATAAACATAAAATAGTTTTACCAAACGGCCATTTATGAATTCCTTGTATAATTTCTTTTATTTCGGTTTTTAATCTTTTAATTATATCCCCTAATCTGAAAATATTTTCTCTTCCCTTAATGCTATCAATATATTGAATGGGTTCCTTTGATAAGATCTTTTCATTAAGACTTGCAAATACGGTCCATACAAAATTAGTTTTAAATAGATTACTAATTTCTGTAGAAATTTCAGATCTAATTTCATAGTGCAGTTCTTCTGGTAAAATCTTTCTTGGAACACTATTTTTCTTCATAATTTCTAACATCATAGAATAATCTAAAATCAACTCTGTCTTGTTTAAATTATTGGTTAGTTCATTCTTTTTTAACTTTTCTGCCTTACTCTGCGTTACTAACCCTTCTTCTTTTAACAAATTTGAATAAACATTTTCAAGTTTTATAAAGAATTCAATTTCCTTTCTACCTGATATTGTAACGTACTCTTCTTTGTCGGTGACCTTTACTACTTCTTCAATTTTAGAACTTACATTAATATTTTCATCAATGTTCAAGCCTTTAATAGACACATCTTTATTTAAAATTTCTAACGGATAAACGTTGGTTGATTCATCCAAATTTATACAAAGAATTTCATTACATTCAGAATCAAAATCTTCAGTATGAATAATGTTTTTTGCAAATCCATTTACTTCAACATGAGATGTGATTTTTTCTTCATTTCGGCTCATTACAGATGGTATTTTTAATCCGGCATCTTCAATAATCTTTTTCTGAATGAATTCTTGTTCCGATAGGGTAATTTGATTCACTGCTGGTGTGGTTATTACTTCCTTGCAACTAACTGAATTATGGTTGTACTCAATAATTTCTTTTTCGTTACTGTGTACTTAATTCAGACAATTAGCAACAGAATGGTCAATATCTTCAGATGTCAAAGGCTTCGAATTTTCAACTAGTTTTGCATTAGAGAAATCATTATTCATACTTTCAGTTTTTTCTTCATTCATTAGCCTACCATTAGTAAGCTCAGGTAATCCAAATAACCTATCACTTTCTGTATGATATAAGTATTCTTCAAGATCTGAAAAACCTTCGTTTGAAATTAATTCTTCTTCTTTCAGTATTAATTCATTTAATTTTTTCTCACCTTCTTCTTCTAATTTTTCATTAATTTCTCCTAAAGAAAATTTATTTTCCTTTTTTATGAGCAATTTTTCATACTTATCTTCTTCGCGAATAGCCGATTTAGATACTATTCCGATTTCTAATTTTTTATTTTTTAAAACATTAACACCCATTTTACTAATTATAATTTTATTTAACTTGGCTATAACTCCTTTAGAAACTTTTAGCGTTTCTGCAACTGCTTGAGGTCTTACAAAAATTTCCTCATAGGATTTTTCTTTCATATTTTTATTTTTAACTTCTTTGTCTAAGTCGAAATTGTTTACATTCACTTTTACCCGTTCTATAACTTCTGTATCAGGTTCAAAGATATCGTTTTTAAATTCTTTGTCACTGATAATATCTAAATTTGTTTTTTCCGGTATGGACCTTTTAGTAGGACAATTTTTTTCTAAAATTATATTTGGTTTTGTTTTTTGGTTTACTATTGGTTCTATTTTGATTGTACTGTCGGATAATTTATAATTTTTTGGCTCTATGATACCCAAACTTCCTATTTCTGGGTTTAGAAAATGATCAGTGTTACTAAATTGTTTCAGTTCTTCTTCTGGTTCCCTAATTTTCCTATCATTAGGATCTTCTTCGGTACTAGGTGTCATAAAAACTGTTTCTCCATTTTCTGGTGTAACATATTGTGGGTTAGTGTGTGAAGTGGTTTGTCTTGTATTATTCCGCGTTGTTGTTTAAAATTTCTGGTCGGTTTACCATTTAAAAAATACTTTTGATTTCTATTAGTAGTGCATT
>NW_027113536.1:31957-35826 GCF_000696795.3 Halyomorpha halys
ACAATTAGCAACAGAATGGTCAATATCTTTAGATGTCAAATCATCAAAGCCCCCTAGTTTCTAAGCATCCTTTTCCATTCCTGACAATCCTCCGAGGCGCCTGAAAAGAAGATGGCCACGAGACCAGCTAATGTAAAATGTCATTAGAGTGCTACCAACAGATAGTTTCTCTACACGCCAGTAACACTCCAATTTATCTAAGTTAAGTTAAGATTTACTAAATGTATTATAATGTACAGTCGTAAATAGCAATTAATAAATATTAAAAAAATAAATAAAAATAAGGAAAGCCTATAAAAAATTATTAATACAATTGAAGAAGTTCGTGTTTTTAAGTAGATTACATTTGGACAAGCGATTAACCTGAAATCCTCAAACCAGACTGAAAAGACAGGTAACTGCACTTCGATTTCGACTATTACTGCACTTACTAGACAAACTGTCTAAGCTTCCAACACATTACAAAATACTGATCTACATGACTGTAATAAGGCCAATGTGGACATATGGAGTTGAGCTTTGGGGCTCCACTAAACCTTCGAATTCCTCTCGTATTCAATCCTTACAATCCAAAATCCTTCGTAAAATCTTCAATGCTCCTTACTTTGTCACAAATAAAATCATACATAAAGATCTTAATGTTCCCTATGTAACCGTTCTAGCCCGAACCAGATATCACTCCTGCCATTATAAACTCTCTAACCACTCAAGCCCCCTAGTTTCTAATCTTGCATCCTTTTCCATTCCTGACAATCCTCCAAGGCGCCTGAAAAAGTAGACTACATCAATATTTAAGGACTATATCAGGTTTTGTGAAATGGGGATAAAAACCCTAAAACGTTGTAAAATTCAATAATGCTAAATTATCAACAAAAATCATAGGAACAAATATCTACAATGCATAACTGTTGCGGCCAACATATGCCTAATAATTTATCTGTTATGGTTGTCTTTTCTCGTCTTTACTCCTTTCCAAGGCGGGCGGACTACTTCGGCTCATCCTCCAAGAGGACAAGAACGTACGTCGATCTACTTCCACGAGAACATCCACTCAGGACAACAACCACAACCGGGCCCCATCAATCACAGGTGATATACGACTTTTTTTTCTCTCTTTCGTTCAATTCATTTCATTTTGTAATAGTTTAAAGATTTTTTTTTTCTAGTTTGTATATTCTTATGTATTTTGTGTTCCTTTTATAATGTTCACTTATTTAAAAATACAAAAATAACAAAATTCGACTATTCTTTTCTTTTCACAGTTGGGCTAGTAAAGGTTCCTTTTGAACCCCTACCCGCCGTAACACATAACAATGACTTGCAATTAGCTAAATCAAGAAATTTAAATATTCGATGGTTAATTTCTAAGGATAAATTAATTATAATTTAATTTAATTATTATCTAGATTTTATTTATTTGCTAGCTCTTATTTTCTATTGGAATATTTCCAAATAAAATACATTTTTTGAAAATTTTATTATTAAAAACTTCTCATTTCAAACTTCTTCATATACATCAAACATATTCATATACAACTACACCTTACACGAGATAAAGAATAGAAAAATTAAAAAAAAAAAAAAACGTCTAAAATGCATTGAATATCAACAGTTCAAGGTTTTATTTTATGTCTTGTAAAGAAAAAATAAAAGACGAAATTAACCCTAAACTTATTGTTTTGAAGATTGGAAACCATTTCACCAATATCTTAACTTATTTAGTGTCAAAAACTTTGAAACATAACTAACATAAAGCAAACTAATATGTGTCATAATATCAAATAAGAAGATTAGGTTTTTGTATTAGGAATACACATTAAGGAATTATTAATAAATCTTTACATGAAAATAAAAGTAAAATACATAAATATATTGAAAAAAGAAATATAAAATATTTTATCTTTTAAAACCAAATTATAAAACATTAATAATTGTGTTTACAGAACCAGGAATGCAGTGTAACGGACATGAAGTTCATCTAAAATTAATAAAAACAATTTCATAAAACTGATAAGAGTGTTTTCTGTTTTACAAAACTCTTATGATTTTTTTGACATACTGGAAGATTATTGATGATTGACCGTGGGTATAGATAAATGGAATCTGGTCCCGGATGCGGTCAAAAAACTCAAATAGTAAATAATTATACTATTTTGATTGGGCCAACCTTTCGCCCACGTTGCAGGTCTTCGTCAGGGCTGTTTTGACGGAAGTCAAAGACAGATTCAAACCTTGCAACATAGGACGAATCGTTGGCTGGAACACTCAATCCCACCTTTTGATTTAAGGTAATTTCTTATATCCTCATTACGTGCTCGGCCTAAGGCAGTCATTCCATCGTTATCCTTATCATTTAGAGGCGCCCCTCGACCAACTAGAAGTTTAACAATATCCAAATGGCCATATAATGATGCCATCATTAGTGGGGTAGAGCCCTTTTAAGTCTTACCTGTTAGTTCTACTCCACGGTCCAACAGTAAGGTCACTACACCGACGTGCCCTCCTCGTGCATCCAGATGTAGAGAAGTGAATCCGTTAATATCCTTATTTTTCAGTTTTGCTCCATTGTCCAGCAGCGTTAGTACGCACTCACTACAGCCCCCTTCTGCGGCATAGTGAAGCGCAGTGCGACCTCGCTTGCTCTTGAGAGATAGATCTGCACCACTGTGTAATAAATAAGTAACTAATATGTTTGAGCATATCCAGTCTACACACACCTCCATAGCTATGTTCGCTGAAAATACAGCTGTGTTCTCTCAACATGATGAAATAATAATCGCTAGAAACACTTTGCAAAGTCACCTTAATGATCTAGAACAATATTTCACTGAATGGATGATGAACATTGAAAAATGTAATTCAAAAGTTTTTATTCTTCGAGATATTTTCATTCATGTTCAAAGGCTTAATTATTGGCCGTTGAATAGCCGAACATTATAGAACCATACTAGATAACATATAAAGTTATAGGTCGTAGTGGAGAACGACAAAAAATATCAAAGTTTGACGTTAACCTGGTGGGCGCATGTGCAACTAGTAGGGTGGTAACTGTTAAGTGATGTGCGTACCGCTACAGACATTTGTATCTAAAGAGATGATGGAAATACATATTAAAAATGTGAATGCTAACTACAAAAAAGATGTGGTCATCAAACTCAAAAGTTTATAGTCACATTTACCCTACAACTCAAAACAAGCCCTTCGGTTTACATTGATAATCGCCCTATGCCACTAACAAACACTGTGAACTATCAACGACAGAAGGTTGACATGGGGCCCACTTGTCAAGAAAAAACGTAAAACACAAAATTTCCGACTGAGATAATTATATTCTATACTACACAGACGTTCTAAATTATCCCTCAGACTGAAACTTAACGTATACAATAACTTATGATATAAAATCCATGTGGACGCCCATACGCCTGCCAAAAAGACAAATATTCAAAAAATAAAAACTTTTCAATCGCATTTTTTAAGACTGGAAACGAGCCCACTCTACATTTCAAACGAGACCATTCACACCGACCTACGCATTCCGACTGTAATGAACCACATTCATATGACTTACTAACGGTTTCTGAAGAGGAGTTGGATGAGGGACCTCCTAGTGTAATCAAATAATTTACTTAACGTCAGGAGAATGCACCACTGGGTGCTGTCTCTCTCATACCATGCCTGAATAGTACAGCTCATTTGCTGTTTGTAAAGTGCAAAAAAATTGTAAAAAAAAAAAGTTTTTAGAGAAAAATTAGATCTTTATTCCATTAGATATTAGATATTTATATGAAAAGGAGAATGCAATTATTATAATGCGTCCTAAATAAATATTTTTAGATGAATATGATTTAAAATATTTAATATTATTA
>NW_027113536.1:40926-42290 GCF_000696795.3 Halyomorpha halys
GCCCAGGACAACAAGTATTGGTTGACAATGTTTATCTTTTATTTGGGCTTTAGCAAACATAAGCTCACTATTTTATTTTAATTATAAGTTTGTTATTATTTACAATTTATAGATAATTTCCTTACTAAAGGAAACTATTTTATACATTAATTTTCATTTTATAACTAAATAGGCTGTTTAACTCTATTTAACCGTGATTTAAGTATTTTGTAATTTTAAATGCTAAAATAATTGTTTGTAATATTTAAATTAAACGATCTTAAATGCTCATGCCTACGAATAAAATAATTTCCCCATTTGCTTTTCACTAAACATAGAATTATTTATATGACTACTATATCAAATGCTATACCATTGAAATATACACCTGAACATGAACAATGAAGCTTATTAAAACATAAGGAGTTCATGATGTGTTTTTTTGGACAAACATTTATTTCCATAGAGTGACATTAGATTTAAAAATATTCAATTGCTTACTGAGCTAGGTGACTAAGGAAGGCAGTGCCTTCGGTTCTGGAAAGGAAACAGCCCCTATTTCATAATGAAAGCTAATATTATTAGTTCATAGTACAAGTGTAGAAACTAGTGTGGTAATAATACTAATACTTATTTTTTCATGATAGGGATGACTATTAGTGATATAACAGGAATTAAAAAATACTAAAGTACAAGTTACTATTGTACAAGTCTGTGTAATTGAATTAAGATAAATCTACAAGACTAATAGTATTAGTTTGTACTTTATTATGAAACTGGCTTGGAACTGGTAAGTCTCAAGGTTTAATGTAATTTTGAATTGGATTCTGAGCAGTGAGAAATATGAAATGTTAATTGACTGTTGCTAAAGTTAAGTGCATTGGTTCTAATAATATTTATTGTAATCGGAGGTTAAATTTAATTTAAAACTTAAACAATCAATATTAATATAATTATACGAGAGCGCGGTAGCCACGGGGTAAAGCGTATTGTTACTGAATCCTAGGACCAGAGTTCGAATCCGGATGGGCAGAAAATTCTTTTCTGTTATAATAAATTGGATACCCTTAATTGGGTAAAAATCTGGCGGTCGAGCGTGATTCTGACCAAACCACCTCCTTGCACAACCGTTGGTCTAGTAACAGTACTCCCTTCCAAAGTACTGAACCCCAGGGCCCTTCATGGGTTGTAGTGGTACAGAGTTTAATTTTTAATTTTTTTTTTTTTTTTTTTTTTTTTTTTAATATAATTATACTCATGTGCCTACCACTGGGTGGTTGTGAGGGAGATACGAGACCATTCACACCGACCTACGCATTCCGACTGTAATGAACCACATTCATATGACTTACTAACGGTTTCTGAAGAGGAGTTGGATGAGGGAC
>NW_027113536.1:42340-57994 GCF_000696795.3 Halyomorpha halys
TTTTTTAATATAATTATACTCATGTGCCTACCACTGGGTGGTTGTGAGGGAGATAAATAGGAAAAATCGAATAAGGAATCCATTCATGCTACATTTGGAAGAGATCAAGAAATGTTTCGTATACCGTATATCATAAATTTTATTCCTATTATTTATTAATATTTTTGTTTAAATTTAATTGTTAATGTATTAAAATAAAAATGTCCATTAGAATGATATATTTAATGAATAAATTTATATATGATATGATTTCATCTCATCCATTTTTACTTTGAATCATTCCTGGAATCTCTGAAAGAACGAAGTAAAATATAATGAAAAAGTAAGAAATAAATACTTTTATGTTTCAGTTATTGTGCTGTGTTTATAAATAAAATATCTTGTCAGGCGCAATAATTACTATTCAAAAGTTTCACTAATAATATTTTTAAATTAGCATCCTCCATGCATTTATAGTTTCAGCAAAACCACAAATATAATAATTTCAAAGAAAAAACCAGACGATATATTATTTATATTTAATCCTTATATATACATAATAAGTTTATTTCCAATTATTATAAATTTAATAACCTTACGATGTCGAATAGATCTTAATACCGAATCTTCCCGAAGGCGTCAGTCTACCGATAGCCAGTGGTGGAGTAACAACAGGTAGAATGACGTCATCACTACCTATCTATATATACTGAAGAGGCAGGCACAGTGGTCATTCCAGAGCTGATCGTCGCAGCGTCCTATAGAGGTGAGTCTGCACAGTAGATTACTTAGTATAGTGTGACTATAGTTTGATACAGTAGTATAGGTCTGTACGCTGTTTAGAACGTTTCTAGAAGATTATTCAACAACTATCGACCAGAGAACATATCTCTTTTGGCTAGTTAAAAAATTTAGTCTTGGGCTACGTTGGAGAATAAATTGCATTCGGTTCTATAGCACCTTCTATGCTCAAGAGCGACGTATCGTTTTCAGTAAGATATCTTAGAGAGTGACAAGAATATTTATACCTCACCAACTAGTTAATTATGAAAAATAATAAAACATGTATTTTATATTATTTTATATATCAAACAGATACAAATAAAATATTTTTTTTAAGAAGTTTATGCCTTTTTGATCATCTTCATTGGCCCAGATTTATGCTCCGTAGCTCATAATGCTCCAAATTATATTTCTTGTACAATTAATTCGCTTTTTGAAATAATATTTCAAGTCCATAATATTCAATTAAGCATCGATGTCAAGATTTGACCACCTGCAATCTTTTGTTTTATTTCCATGTCGTAGGGACCATTTAATTCAGTAACAGAACCAAGGTATTTAAAATGTTGGACCATTCCTAGCACTTTCTCCCTGATTAAATCCCACGCCATCATTACTGGCTGACACTAGTCCTATCTTCTATTTATCATTGAACAAACCCTTTTGTTTAAATTCCTTTTGTAACTTTCTCAATCAGTTTCTTCTGTACACTTGGCTGTGATAGATTTGTTGCCCGCAAATGATAAGAAGTTAAGCATTATTAATTTCCTAATTTATAGAAATTATTTTACTATTAAAACAAAACAATTATTTTACTTTAGCTCAATGTTTAAAGTACAAAATTAATAAATAGTATATTTTATTGAAAGCATATATTTGAGCATTGATTGCTCTGATTACAATCTACTCTCTTATTTTATTATTACGGCGTTAAATTGTCTGATTAATATTTATTTTCATATTATGAAATCAATAATTTACAATCACTTTAAATAAAACTTAACGTTTTATAAATTTAAGAAATCTCTCAACTCAAACAGCTCCGATGAAGCACTACAAAGTAGTGCGAAGCGTCGCCAAATTAATAGTTGTAAGCTATATTTTTTTCTTTTGACCGCACTCCTAACATTTTTTTTTTTTAAATTTTGAATTAGACCTATTTCAAAGATAGTACTTTAGACCCAGTTTACTCTCTCGATAGAGGTCTCCTGCAGACTGTCCCAAAGGCAGTAGGCATGGCTGTCATAAAGTAACTAAGATGAATGTTGTTTTATTTATATCATTTAGCTTTTACTGTATTCTTAAATAATTTTAAATCCAGTTTCAAATAAATGTTTACATAACATTAGTATACTATACTAGGTCAGGTGTGCCTTTTCTAAAGAAAGCAACTACATATTTAGCTCACTTTAATGATGTTTGTTTGGATGAGTTAGAAATAGTAGTATGTAGTAGGATGAGTAGAAATAGGCTGAAAAAAATAAATATAATAACAATATATTTTGAATTCATTATTCAATAACTATAACTATGATTATAGATATTCAGGATTTCAAAATTAATTTCCCTAGGTTTCCCTCAAAACGTTTCTATCAACTCTGTACTAACAAATACAATAAGAGGCTGACAAATTCCATAATTATTAATTCTTATCAATATGAATAATACAATCTAAATTGTTAAATAAATATCAGGTAATAGTATTTGTTTTTGTTAATTAATTTTTTATATTTTGTTTTCAGAAAGTTTTTTTTCATGACTCCAACAACATGAGTGCCGACAAGATACACTTTTTCATCTTGCTGCTAGCTTCTTTAGTAGCAGCCTCATTGGTAAGTTCAACTGTTTAAACTGATTTTTCTTATTCACTTGAGACAAAAAAAAAAACGCAGCAAAACATCTTGGGTCTACTGCCAGATACTCAGAGGTCGACATCCTGGGCCTCAGCCCGAGTCGAAGGACCAAGTTTTTTTTGTATATAAATTTTCTATGAAATATATATTACGTAATCATTATGTTGCGGGCATATCAAGTTTGCATGCCTGGTTTCCATTGAGAATTCAGTTTGCCAGGAGCAAATTTTTTTTTTTGTACACTTGATTTTTCTGCACAGTTCTGTACACTTATATGCCATAAAAAGTTAAAAAGATATGTAATAATATTAATAAAGCTTTCTTTGCATCAGTATTGACAAAAGACACAGGAGGGAAGGGATTTATAGTAGTTGGCTATAGCAGGATAGTAGAATGAAAAACATGAATAAATATACAAAAACAGAGGAAATCACAAAACTAAATATTCCTTATAACATTCATAGGTGTGAGCTAGCAAGTAAATTAAATCTGTAATATAATTAAATTAAAGTATAATTAATTAACATTAGAAATGAACCATCAAATATTTAAATTCTTGATTTAACTAATTGCGGTTCATTGTTATGTTTTGTAGATATTTGTTCAAAAGATTTTTGTTGATAATTTAGTGTTTATTACACTTTACAACGTTTTAGAGTTTTTATCCACATTTAACATAACCTGATATAGTCCCTAGATATTGATGTAATTCATTTAAAAATTCGAACATTGTATCAAATATATCAATCAATATTATCACTAATAATCTCGATTGAGGATTATAAAATTTTAACTCTAAATATTTCATTTCCAGGAAAGCAGTGACGATTTGGCTCAGGAAATGGAGAAAGCTGTGGTTGAGAACAATGCCAGTGAAATTATTTCCATTGCCACTAGAGGGGGAAATGTCAACGGGTCGACTCAGGCTGGGGACAGCCTCGTTCACTTGGCAGTGAGGACTGGCAGCACTTCCTCCATAGCGGCACTCGGGTCCCTGAAGGCAGATCTCGAAGTCCTTAACGCTGCTGGCGCTACTCCTCTGGAAGAAGCTATTAAAAATAATAATATTCAAGCTATCAGGGAACTTATATCTGCTGGAGCAAACATTAAAAAGCTATTGTCCGGACGTAACACTTACCTCCACATTGCGGCTGCTGAGGGCCAGAACGAAGCACTGCAGACCTTACTGCAGGCAGGACTAGATCCTAACAAAATGAACAGTCATTACAACACCCCACTAGAATTGGTTGTCAGAGCGGGCAATGTTCAAGGCGCGGAGATCTTACTACAAAGGTTGGTTAACAGTTCACGAACAGAAATGGATGAAGATCTTCTAAACATAGCTCTTGAGCCATCGAATGCAGATATGTGTAAAGTATTCATAAAATATTCTCCAGATCTCAGATTCTACTTTAATAACACGTTAGTTCACTTGATAATCCGCATGAGCAATGCAACTGAAATGCTCAAAGTATTAGAAGGTCATAAAGTGCCACTTAACATAAGAAACATAGAAGGCCTCGCACCTTTGCATATAGCTACCGATCCTTCTGTCGTTAGTAAGCTACTAGATTTGGGTGCCGATGTAAATTTTACAACAGATAATGGCGATACGGCTCTCCATATAGCTTCGGACAAGGAATCTCTGGAAGTGGTAAAGGTTCTAGTTCAACGTGGTGCAGGGATAAATATACAGGATTACGATGGTGTCACTGCTCTCATGTTTGCTGCAAATAATACAAACTCAAACATATTAGTTACTTATTTATTACACAGTGGTGCAGATCTATCTCTCAAGAGTAAGCAAGGTCGCACTGCGCTTCACTACGCCGCTGACGGGGGCTGTAGTGAGTGCGTAGTAACGCTATTGGACAATGGGGCAAAACTGGAAAATAAGGATCTTACTGGATTCACTTCCCTACATCAGGCTGCACGAGGAGGGCACATCGGTGTAGTGACCTTACTGTTGGACCGTGGAGCAAATCTAACAGCTAAGACTGATAAGGGCTCTACCCCACTAACGATAGCATCATTATATGGCCATTTGGATATCGTTAAATTTCTAGTTGGCCGAGGGGCCCCTCTAAATCATAAGGATAACGATGGAATGACTGCCTTAGGCCGAGCACGTAATGAGGATATAAGAAATTACCTTAAATCAAAAGGGGGGATTGAGTGTGCATTAACGTTGTTGAATAAAGAGGAGAGCTACGCACACACTTCCCTAAATAAGGCGGCAGGAGATGGGCACATTGGCCGAGTGAAGGAGCTGTTGGACTGTGGGGCAGAACTAACACCTAAGAGCTACGGAGGCGCGACACCACTGATGAAGTCATCACTGAGGGGACATTCCGATATCGTTAAGCTCTTAGCTGAACGAGGGGCACCTCTTAATGATAAGGACAAAGATGGATACACAGCCCTACATTATGCAATACTAGGAGGGCACGTCGGTGTAGTAAAAGAGCTGTTGGATCTTGGAGCAGATCTAACTGTTAAGGACAAACGGGGCTATACACCCTTAATAGAAGCATCATTTGAGGACCAGTTGGCTATTGTCAAACTCCTGGTTGACCGAGGGGCGCCTGTAAATGATAGGAATAACTTTGGAGGAACTGCTTTAACCTATGCAAGAGATGAGTATATAAAAAATTACCTTATATCAAAAGGCGCGATTTAGTGACGTCTACATTGTACATCCAATTGCTTTCAAGTACTCGCGCTACATCCTCATTTACTGTTTTATAAAACACTCATATAAATTATATTAAATACTGTTTCTAGAATTTTGTGTGCTAATAGATTAAAATGCATTTCTGGTTATGCAAAAAAAAAAAAAAATCAAAAGAGTTTTGGTAAAACAGAAAACGCTCTTATAAGTTTTATTAAATTGTTTTTCTTAATCTAAGATGAACTTCGAGTGCTAATACAGTGCATTCCTGATTGTGTAAATACAATTATTAATATTTTATAATTTGGTTATAAAAGATAAAATATTTTATATTTCTTTTTTCAATATATACATGTATTTTTCATTTATTTTCATATAAAGATTTATATTAATAATTCCTTAATGTGTATTTCTAATACGAAAACCAAATCTCCTTATTTGATAGTAATCATTTAAAATTTTTAAGAAATATTTAGTTAAAGATAGAGAGCTGTGATGGCACATATTATTTTGCTTTATTTTAGTTAAGTTTAAAAGTTCTTGACACTAGATAAGTTAAGATATGGCGATGTGCAAATGGTATCCTATCTTCAAAACAATAAGTTTGAGTTAATTTCCTCCTTTACTTTTTCTTTACCAAACATAAAATAAAACCTTGAACTGTTGATATTTATTTCGTTTTATACGTTTTTTTTTTATAACAAAATTTTAAAAACATTAGTTTTATTTGGAAATATTCCAACAGAAAATATGAGCCAGCAAGTAACTTAAATCTATAATATAATTAAATTGAGGTATAATTAAATTATCATTAGAAATCAACCATCAAATATTTAAATTCTTCATTTAACTGATTGTGAGTCATTGTTATGTTATGTTAATATTTGTTCCTAAGATCATTTCCTCGGTACCCTCTCCTTCCCCAATCATTTCCTCTTTACCCTCTCCTCCTTCCATCATTTCCTCTCTACTCTCTCCTTCTTCCATCATTTCCCCTTTACCCTCTCCTTCTTCCATTATTTCCCCTTTACCCTCTCCTTCTTCCATCATTTCCCCTTTACCCTCTCCTTCTTCCATCATTTCCTCCCCCTCCGTTTCGAGTATTCCATCAACCCATTCTCAAAAAGTCATGAAAAACCTCTGTCTCCTACCCGAAAACAGAACAAGACTGAGGCTAAACCTCCTCCAGATTTTCCTAAATCTACTACTTCGGAAATAACCACTACAAATGAAGTTTTTGTTCCTCACGATAGAACAGACAAGTCACAAGTAGAATGGACGAAAGTCGAAGAAAGAAGAACAAGAAGTAAAACAAGAACATAGAGCCAAGAAAAAATAGAACACGATTAATAAGTAAAATAAAGTCGATAGTAATTTACTGTAACTTTTGCTATTTCAAACTGACTTTTATTTGTCTAAAATATTCCGAACTAAACCAATTTTTAATCACTATTAATGTTTACTTCATCAATTTCCAAATATTTTCTCTATTTATCCATGTAAAGTAATTTTTTATCTTCTTATTTTATTTTTATGTCATTACTACAACGGAATTGTAATGGACTTAAAACTCATTTTAATGATCTAAAGATTCTGATTAGAGATATAAATCCATTTTTATAGCACTCCAGGAAACTAATCTTTCAAATCATGACGAAAGAAATTTAAAAATTTTAAAATATATAGGAAAGATGGGCCGTATATAAACCATGGCCAACACGGAGTACTTCCTGCCGTCAACCAATCAGTTTATTCCGAACCAATCCAAATAAATACTCATCTCCAAGCTAAAGCAGTTAAAATCCATATAAATTTTACCTTCTCAGTATGTAACCTATATCTACCACAGGATCACTTAATTGAAGACCAACACCTTTTAGACATATTTAATGAACTACCACAGCCTGTGCTTTTTATGGGGGACCTGAATGCCCATTCGCCGCGGTGGGGTTCTCGAAACCTTAATACGCGAGGCAAAGTAAAAGGAAAATTCATGGACAATACTAATCTCCTTCTACTTAAGACAGGGGAACATACTTTCCTTAGCTCCAGCTATGGGACTTATTCAGCAATTGATCTTACACTCGGTAGACCAACGTTGTATAATTCTGTAGATACTTACTAATTTACACTGCAGTGACCATTTCCCACTTCATATAAAATTTAAAGCAATGAATCATATACATACCAAGCCGAAATGGGTGCTAAAAAGAAGCAGATTGGACTCTTTTTACCTCCCTTGCCTCTCCACCAGAAATTGATCCATCTGATATGGACACTGATAGAGGTTGTAAAGCCCTTACTAACAACATTATAAAGGCTGAAAAGCCATCTCCACATCAAAATCCAATGCAATAAAAAAATTAAATATATTACGCTTTCTTAGCGGCATCTCTTGGGGCTCAGACAGACAAACACTTATGAAACTATACCAGACTCTGATATGCTTGAAGATGGACTATGGATGTTTCATTTACGGCTCTGCCAGACAGCGAATCCTTGCCAGACTAGATGCGGTTCATCATACAGGGATACGTATCGCAACCGGTGCTTTTCGCCCCATTCTTAGTCTGTGTTCTGAAGCTGGACTACCTCCTCTTTTATTCAGAAGGAAAAAACTGGCGATAAACTATATTTCAAAACTATATCCTCAAAACGATCACCCTACGCATAAATACATTTTCAAACCTAAATATTCAAATTTTTTTAGAAATAAAATAAATTCAACACTCCCGTTGGCAGAAAGAACACATACTGCTAATGAGTTCTTTAAAGAAATATCTCTGTACATGCCGGAAGTCCTCAATCCTCAATCAATGGATACACAGGCTACCAAATACAATGCTCCAATTACCCCGATTTTCCAAAGGTAGTACGTCACCTACTGAATATAGAACTAGGTTCTCACGTCTTTGTCAAAATATTCCTGATCCTTTTTTATATATACTGATGGATCAAAATCTGACGAATCTACAGCATCCTCTTTCATCACAAATAACTCAACCCATAAAATAAAACTGCATAAATTATCCAGTGTATATACAGCTGAATTCATGCAATAGCCTCAGCACTCCACTTCTCCATGACAGTAACGAATACTAACATAGTTATCATTACCGACTCTTTAAGTTCACTAAAAGCCATGAAGATCATTTACCCAAAAAACCCGGCAATCACAAAAATTCACAATTATACCAACATGCTCGAAAACTTGGGAAAAACTGATTTCTTTATATGGGTGCCGGGTCACGTGGGGATCGCTGGAAATGAACTGGCGGACACTGCAGCTAAACAAGCACTTGCTCTTCCAGGTCAGGGCGCGGCCATTCTGACACCCCAAGAAATAAGTCTTCCAATGAAAAATGAAATATCATCTAGTTGGCAAGCCATGTGGGATGAAAGCGCGCCAATCAAATTAAAAACTATTAAAAAAAAACATTAAACCATGGACCACATCAAACCGTTCCAATCGCAGGGAGGAGGTAGCTAATGCCAGATTGAGAATAGGCCATACAAGTTTAACTCATACATATCTGATCAGTACGTAGCCACCGCCAAATTGTCAATACTGTAACAGTGTACTTACGATCAGTCACATATTTGAGAAATGTCATTTTTATTTCGCGAACTTGAGTAGATTGGGAGTAGGACCGAGTGTATCGGATGCTCTGAATGATGTCCAGAAGAACGTGGAAATGGTATTGGTTTTTTTAAAAAAAGGAATGGCCTTTTGATTAAGATTTAAACCAGAAAATCTGTTATACGTAATAAAAAATACCAAAAGAAGTAATTATTTAAATTTTTTTCCGAAATTATTTTAAGAGACAAATAAACTGAATTAGAATTATAAATATAAATGAAATAGAATTATAAAGTGCGAAACATGGGCGTTAATGACCTCAGGGTTTTACGCTCTAAAGCCCCAGACAACAACAGCAATGTGGGAAATTATAATATTCTTCCATGAAACCCTCTTCCTTCCCCTCAAGGATTTATAGGCCTCATCCGAAATCCAAAGTCTGTTACAACGATAACGCATGCTCCGGCCAGTCAGAAGTGATTTTCAATCAAAGAATGGGACATCGACTACAAAAAACATCGATGTTTTAATATCTCGTTGCTTACAATACATTACCCAAAATACATCGATGTTTTTGAACAAATATTTCAGAAACGTTAGTTCTGTTCCAACGATGACGCATTCTACGGTCTGTAAGAAGTGGTTTTTGAAACTAAGAATCCGACATCGACTACTAAGAACATTGATGTTTTAAAATGTAGTTGTTTACAATACATTACCCAAAATACATCGATGTTTTTTGAACACCTATTTCAGAAACATTTTGGGTAATGTATTGTAAACAACTATATTTTAAAACATCAATGTTCTTTGTAGTCGATGTCGGATTCTTAGTTTCAAAAACCACTTCTTACAGGCCGTAGAATGCGTGATCGTTGGAACACCTTATGTTACTGAAATAGTTGTTCAAAAACATCGATGTATTTTGGGAAATGTGTTGTAAGCAACGATATTTTAATATAGAACATCGATATTTCAAATCATAGATTTTTTTTTTTGTCAATGTTGCATTCTTTGTTTCAAAAACCACTTCCGCCTGGCCGGAGTATACATCGTCGTTGAATCAGACCTTAAGTTACTGAAATGGTTGTTCAAAAACATCGATGTATTTTTGGCAAAGATTTGTATGCAATGATATTTTAATATTGAGCATAGAGATTTGAAAACATCGATGTTTTTCTATCTAGTCGTAATTTATCTTTATCACATCGTTAGCGTGAAGGTTGGATGTACTTTTTTATCCCTCCACATTGTTAATAGGAATATGTTTATACTGTAATTTTTTTGTTTTCATTTAGTTACTTTTGTAAAAAAAAAAATAATGAAAAATTGTGACAAACATCGATGTTAAAAAAACGGGCTTAAAAACAATGATGTCGCATTCCTACTCTGCATACATCCTTCCAGTAATGCCCCTCCAAACCCAATTCCACTAAATCAGTTTTAACGCAATCCTCCCATCTACGTTTCAGTCTACTCCTTGGAAGTTTACCCGTTGGTTCAATATATGGTTCAACTTTTTAAAAATTATTTTTTTCCATTTTTTAAAATTATTTTTTCTTAAATTAATCCTGAATTGATTTTTAGTTTGAATCGATAAACAAAAGCGAAACACAGGTTTTATGGCCTGGTTTTATTTAAACATTTGCTGAGGATTATGGTAATGATTGGAGGAGATGGAGATTGTGCTAGAGGATTAGGATGATAATTGAGGTTCTTCTGAAAGTTTGATAATTTGGATGGCATATTAAGGTCATGATGTAAGATCATGTTGGTGACATAATAAACTGCACCGATTATAATCCGAAGGTCATGAGACCGAATGGGTATGTACGATACAGGAGTGGAATAGACGGTGGGTAGCAAGCCAGAAGGGCGCTACTTTGAGAAAATTCTTCCCTACCGTCCTTTCTAGATTGGCTAAATGGGATCTCCCAGACTATTGGGTCTCACAGATCCTAACAGGACACGGGGGGTTTCGGGGAAAGCTCAGAGCTTTGGGAAGAACATCGACCCTTGGTGCCCAACGTGCGGAGTTCCTGAAACAGCAGACAACATAATAATAGATTGCTCTGCCATGGAAGGACACCGAGCCAGGCTGTCGAGAAAGACCGAGATTTACGCCCTCGCCGAGTCGGACTTTCCCTGTTTGATAGAAGAAGAGAATTATCCCTTCGTCAGGGAGTTCATTTACGGGTGGAAGGAGGTGGTGAGTCCCACTCATTTCACGATGGGAAGAGCTTGACCGCCCAACATCGGCGAGCCACCAGAAGAAGAGGAAGCTGACCCAGACTGGGACCAGGAGGGCTGGACCAGCCTGGTAACTGCAGGAGGCACCCAGAGGGATGCAGTGGACAAGGTGCAGCTCCATCAGTAAGGCGCTAAACCTAGCGCTGGGCTGCACCACAGTAAATTTAAAAAAATGAATACTTAATAAAAGGATAAAAAAAAAAATGGTGACCCTTGGGAGTAGTGGCATGCGCAAACCCCAGCGCACTACCCCACTGCTCCCGCACCCCGTATGCAAAAAATGTCAAGGGAAGAAATATTAATTAAAAAAAAAAAAAAAAAGTATGTACGATGTTCGATAATTATCCTACAGTTAAGTACGTAGATCGAAATCTATGGTAAATAACGACATTTATTATAATCGGTACATTAATATATATTACTTCTAAATGAATTAAAGGAAAGATTTAGATCTATTTTAAACAAAATCGTTACATTTCCAGTCTCATTTTTTTATTTCCTAAATTAGTAGTTCTTATAAGCATTCTTCGTCATATCTAATTATAAACCTACTGTACTACCAACTAATCTAAGTTTAAGAAAGCTTAGAATATTACATATATTTTAACGACTTAGAAGCAAAAAACGAAAAACTACTCATGTTATTTATTGCTTCAAATGATAAATTATTAACACAAACACATCTGTGTGATTTTATCAGAAGAGAAATTAAACTGTATTTTAGGATTAAGTGGTAAGGAATTATATCAATAAAGATATATCAATAAGATCGTGAACGTAAAATATTCTCTAAACAGAGCGAATTAAACCTATATGCTACCTGATAAAAAAGAGATAAGGTTATCTATAGGGAGTCTATTAACTTTGTTTGATTTTAGAGTAGTCGTTTGCTTGCTCTGTTACGTCGTACAACGAATCCAAGACTTGGCTTTATCCAGAATCTGGAAGTATGGAGTACCATCCTGGAAGTTGTATCGTAGCTGGAGACATGAGAATACCAGTCATTAGCATTACTACCTGGAAGGTGAGCTGTTTTGATTCAAAAAGTCAAAATATCAATCGGGTTACTTACTCGGGATAACATTGCTTTAATAACGTTAAAAGTTTAGTATGGCACACTAATTGTTGTCCATATTTTCTAAGAATTCCCATATTTCACATCGCTCCTCAGTGGCTTAGGATTAAACCCTAATATTTCAAAAAGCCCACAGAGACGATGATAAAATTAGTATTTAAAGTTGTATGGTTTACTGACACAAATATAACATAGAACAGACAAAAAAAAACATAATAATAAAATATAACAAAAATAATAATAAACCAATAAAATTAAACAAATGTAAATAAAGTATAAATGGCGTTAATGAAAAATAATGTTTTACGCTTCTAAAAAAAAACAAAAAAAACTAAATGTAGTGAAAGCCGCAAAAGGGTTAGGATAGAGAGAGAAGTACAACTTCCGATTCTAAATTTAGTTGAATTTTTTTTTCAAATTTACTTCTTTTTTTTTTCTTTCTTCTCGAATAATAGATGCCCCAGTTCAGCAACAAAGTATCTCAAAAAATGGTTATTTTGAGATATGCATGTACTATTACCAATAAAGTATAGATAAAACAGTAAAATCTAAGAAATATTTTTTTACATAGATTTTATGACACTTTTTTTTCTATAATTATGTGTTTTACTGTATAGACCTTAACCTTATTACTAATATTACATGCATATCTCTTAATAACCATTTTTTGATCCAGAAAAAAATTATATGAAGTGTCTTGAAACCCAAAATGAGTAGTCCTTATCCATATTCAAATTTTTGGAAATAAAAAAATAAGTAAGAAAGATTAATAATTAATTATAATACAATAGATTAATTTAGTCTCATCATTTTTTTATTAATTTATTTTATCACTAATATTTTGGCTAAAATTGTCATTATCAATGATAATCCATTAATTAACAGATTTAATTAAAATCTTATTATTAAATAATAATAATTCTTGATATTATTATTATTAATTCTAAGAATACCGTAATTTTCAATTTCACACAGCCTCACAATATCACTAAAAAATTTGTAAGCTATTCCGCTCAAGTCAATATAATATAGTCAATTAACTAATAAAATATACCTTAAAAAGTATATATGATTTCCCTTATTGTGTTTTATAGGCTAATTAACAGTAGTCATATTAGACTTGAGCATAATAGTCTAAAAAAAATTGTAGTGATTAATGTGAGGTTATGAAATTAAAAATTAAGGAATATAAATTTAGAATTGATAATATTTTTAAAATGTCGATAATAGATGTTAATTAAAGCCGTTAATGATAATGGAAAGATTAGCCAATACTTGGAGATTTGAAACAAATTAATAAAGAATGTCATGGCTAAATACTAAATTTTTTTTGAGCCTTCAGTACAATAGTAATTTTAAATCAATTAAATATAATTATATACATAATTTGGATTTATTTTAGACTGAATTTATATAGAATAAAATCTTCTACTTTTATATACTTCAACATCTGAATTAAAATTTAAAAAAGAATGTTAATGCCATATTTTCTTGTTACCTTGTAAATAATTTGTAAATAATATTTGAGTTGTATTAGAGTTTAATTTATTTTTATTTATGTCATTTTATTTGTATTTAGTTATTTGAGAAGAAAAATATGTAATTATATTTGTGTGTTATAATGAGTAATAGAGACAGTTGCTAAGGGTTGATAATCGTCGCTAAGACGTTACCTAGCAACGGACCGACCATCTTCGCTTTTAGTGGAGTTCCGGCTAATTAGTGACCATGGCCGTGTGTAACCAGCCCTGTCTTCGTTAATTTTGGGTATTATTTATTGACATTTTGAGTGTGCTAACAGACATTACAGTCCGAAACTAGACCTTATCTGCGTTTCGGCTTGAATATAAATTATTGTTAATTAGTCGGCTCGCATAATACATTAAAATAACTAGACCCTGGTGCCCTTAATAAGTGCCAGTGTGGCCATCTTGGCTTTTGGGACATTTCGTCTGTTCATGAGCCAAACCACCATCCTTGGACCATCGCTGCTGTGTATTTAGCTTCAGAGCTGCGACCTATACATCTCGTCAGCACTCTACCTCTGACCTATTGGAATGGATCAACTTTTGGTCAACCAGTATTTATTTTACATATTTATTTGTTTTGTTTTTTTTGGAAATTAGTTTGTTGTCATCTTCATAATTTATTTAGCTAGTTTTATTTTGTTTAAGGTGTTTTTTTTTTATTACTTGTATTCATTGTTTTAGCCATATTTTGTTTATTTTAGATTAAGTTTTCAAAATCTTTAAATTGACCAAATAAATGTTTATATCCAAACCAGTTTGTTGTTTGTTCACTTTAAGCCTAACATAGTCGATTTGAGGTGGCTTTAACAAAGAAACATCCTTTTTTTAATATCAAAAATAAACATATACATACATATATATTCCATATATATAAAAAGATTCGGTTCTTTCGATTGGTAATTTTTAATCTTTTTTACACCTGTCAAATCATAAAACTTATATATTATCATAAATACTATTCCTGGAACTATTTGTTATTCATATATTTATTTTTCTTGTTTTTCTCAGTCGTTCTTTGATACTGGGCCATTTTAATTTTTTTTTTCTTAATATTTTGAATATTTATAAAAACTTTACCAATATAGATTGTCAGCTTTCCCTTCTACCCATTATTCACCTTTTGTAAGGTTTATTTATTATTCACCTTCATAAAGTTTATTTATACTTTACAAATGTATCTAGAGTAATTTGGTAGTTGAAAAATTGTTATGGTTTTAACTTATTTGACAATCGGGTTTTTACTTCTCATTTTTTATTATTAGAACACCCCATCACATGATGAAGACTTTTTTTATTTAGGAAAATTCTACCAAGATGCGGTTGGCATTCTTAGGTTTACTGATAAATAAATAAATGAAGTTCCAGGTTCATCGCACCTGACAATGGTAGATGTTTCAGGCCAACTATTTAAAAATCCACAATATAGCAGATAGCATAAGATGCCCTCATTTCTCCAATAGGACCTACCGCCTTATTCCACATTCACTGTTGGGTTCCACATTCGGTAGTTTAGAATGATTGCTTCCCTAAGCTATATTGCTTTGAGCCTGTATTGAGAATCTGATTTGTCTTATCAAAGTTTCTCTTGCTACACGATCAATGGTTCTCATTTGGTTACTGCCACCTATTCAATCCGAAACAGCTTAAGATGGATTCATCATTTTCCCATATACCGCCTTGGAGTGGAATTCTAATAAAATCTATATTCCTACCAATACATATCGTTTTTCCAAATAAGTTTCATAATTTTAAATATTACAACAGAATTATATCAAGACAACTTAAAAAAAAAATGTTATTATAGCCTGCTTCTAAGTCCCCGAAATTGAAGCGCTGGCTTTTGTTTGTTTGTTTGGTTGTTTAGTGGCGCCAAACTTCATTGGCCATCAACGCCATTTATATTTTATTTAATTTTGCTAATATTCGTTAAATTT
>NW_027113536.1:58044-74639 GCF_000696795.3 Halyomorpha halys
ATATTGGAAGATCGCTGATTGTCCGTGTGTTACCATTTTTTTTTAAAATGTTACCATTTTTTTTCTCGCACTATTCTCTCCCTGACTTTCCGCCACGTTTTGGTTAGTGCCATACCGTTATTTACGACCTCTCCCCACCACCACCTGTGGCCTTATGCCCTCCTCTCTCATAAAATCATACATAAAGACCTTAATGTTCCCTATGTGACAGATCTAGCCCGAACCAGATATCACTCCTTCCATTTTAAACTCCCTAACCACTCAAACCCCCTAGTTTATAACCTTGCATCATCTTCCATTCCTGACAATCCTCCGAGGCGCCTGAAAAGAAGATGGCCTCGAGACCTGCTAATGTTAAATGTCATTAGAGTGCTACCAATGGGTAGTTTCTCTACACGCCTGTAACACTCCATTTTAACTAATATAAAATTTACTGAATGTATTATATAATATACAGTTGTAAATTTCAATAAAAATTAAAAAAAAATCCCTCTGCATGTCAAAAACGCAATCTTAAAAATAACCTTTTTTCGAAAGTTTACCTTATTTTTTTTGCAAATAAGGTACATTTTTTTAGTAAGTAGATGCCTGACGCTTAGATTTTAATGATTAAAACTTTCAATTATACATTTATGCTTATAAATTCTTAGGAAATTTTATAAAGAAAAATAGAGAAATGTATAGCTTAAAATGCTAATTGTTTTTCGTTTCAAGACCTCTGAGGATGACATGAAAATTGAATTGAACACCTCTTTAGAGCTTGGTTATAGACGCATCAGGACAAACTTTGCAGAATGCAAAGCACTGGGAGCTATTCTCAAAGAAATGTTTGAAAACCACAAAATTAGGAGAGAAGATCTATTCATTTCAGCAGTGGTACTGTCACCTTACTCGATCATATCTTATATTTTAATAGCTAAACACTTTTTAATAATAGATATTATTTTGTTTTAGCTTCCCTCAGTAGGCGCCAGGTATAAAGATGTTGAGTACTTCATAAAAAAGTCTCTGGATGATCTTCAACTGGATTACGTGGATTTGTACGAACTTGGTTCACCTATGGGCTTTATTAGAGAAGGAGAGGCACTTGTCCCGCTGGACGATAATGGAGAAATTTTATTGGATTTAGAAACAGATATTGTGGAAACATGGAAAGTAAAATCATTTGTTTTATTTTTACTGAAAATGAGTTAGTAATAATAGTTAAGTCTCACTACTTTTTATTGATTCTTTACATTCCAACGTTTCGGTCAACTCTGCCATTCTCAAAGACAATCTAAAATCTAAATTTACACCTCACATTCAAATATTTAACAACTTTTTCAGGCTATTCTACCGAGATCATTAATATCAGTCAGATCACCCTATTTTGCCACAATTTCATTAATTTAACTTTTAATTATAGATCAATATAATACTCTCACTTTCTTATTGAAAAAAAACATTTTGTGATCATAACAACTGCTAATAAACCACGCTAGGGTGTGAGGAATTTTTTTTAATACAACGTTTTATCTAGTTAGAGGTGTATTTTGTACGAGAATATACCCCCATCTCTCCCCCATAATAACTGTTTAAAAAAAATGTAACTTATATCAACCTTGTAAGGCTCACTAGATATAAAACTTAAAAAAAAATGTTTGATATAAATTTAATTATATTCAATTTTATATATTGCTCTGTAATGTCTCGGGATTTAGTCGGGATACCAGGATAATCGCTGATGGCAATTATCCAAAAATAAGTTAATTATTTAATTTGTCTTGCAAAACTATTATTATAATTGGATTCCTTTCCAAAGGCTTGTTGTGTGTTTACCAGTTACCAATTAAATATCTCTATTTCTATAAAATATCATTACCATTAATTGTATAATATAATAAGGGGTGGTATTGGGTAATATAAACTACATTAAGGAACTAAGTGTTTATTAACAATGATGATATGATACAATGATAGATGATTGAAATGATTCAGATAATTGGTTTGCCATAAAATATAGATAATTACATAATATATCTTTTAATGAGTGCAGAGTTGGTTGCTTTGGGTGGTGCGCGTCGAGTATGTTGTGGCGTCTTCGCCATTGTCGTGTTGTAAAGATGGCGTTCAAGGTCTCATAGGTCCTTCTTAGAACTTAGTTGGTTAAAAATGCATCTTGCCCCTCTTCGTTCTTCCTTATTCTGCTCCTCTCCTGCTTCTGTCTCTGTTCTGTGTTTCCTGTACTTCTCTCCTGGCCAGATCCCCCTCTCGTTCGTAGAGGCGTTATTTTTCCGGAACCTTATTTCCCATTAGCTATCATCAGCCACGCTCAAGAAAAATACATTAAAAGAGGTGGTACATTTAGAAAGGTGTTAGTTGCAAGGGTTGTTTATGATTGACCTGACTACCGACAAAGCCAGTAGGCAATACCTTTTTTTAATAGATTTGTTCAGGAAGATGACCCTTAGCCACCTACAAAGTCCTCTTTGTTGACAGTCACATACACGGCACAGGTATGACAAGACATATGGCAAAGACCTCTTTGTTGACAGTCACATACACGGCACAGGTATGACAAGACATATGGCAAAGACCATAATAATACTAATGATTGCTAATGCCTCGATACATAGCAATATAGCATTGCTATTCCAGGGAATGGAGGAACAAGTTGTTGCTGGTCGTGCTAAGAGCTTAGGCCTCAAGTGCTGCAATCAGGAACAAGTTCAAAGGATCCTCAACAATTGTACGATCAAACCCATAAGCCTATGCATTGAGATCCACGTCTATCTCCAGATGAAGGAATTGGTTTCTTTCTGCAAAAGTAATGGAATCGCTATAACAGCCGTGGCCCCACTCGGCTGTCCAGGACTGCAAGACATTTTAGGTGGATTCGATGGGAAAAAGTAAGTAATTTTATTCCTTTTTTTCTCTTCGGTTAATTATTTTTGATAATGAACTTGTGTTTTCGGGCAAGAAACAAATTTAACATCTTCCTTCTCCTTAAAGGTACTTAGGAGATATTAATGAAGTGTATAAAAACAAAAAAAATGACTGATTTATCAAATTTAAGATTTAAAAGGACTATGAATATTTTAATCCTATTTATTACTTACCAATACTAATAATCCCTTTAGGGCGTTCTCTAAGCTTTTTTGATCCCATTGGACTTCTTTAAAAAAAACTAGTTTAGTAATTTGTATCAAAAGAAGAAACATGACAGCGTTCTTCGAAATTCTTGTAAATTTAAGGCATGACTGAAAAAAAAAATTACAGCCACCGTAGCAACTTATGAAATTATTAAATAAAAAGGGAAAGGTGTCCTTGACCACCTCGTTGGTTTTCAAAGTTTAGCAGTGGAGATACAACGTTGGAAAGGAATAAGAGCTCCGGGCGACCATTAATCGACATTGATGAGGTTCTACAGAAAGTTTTCGAGTCAAATTTGTCCACAAGTACTCGCGAACTTGCTAGGGATTGTGGTGTGTCGAAAGATACTGTTAATCGCCATCTACTTTCCATGAGGAAGGTGAAAAAGAGCAGTTGGCTGGTCCCAAGCTAACTTACTCCTCAGCAATCAGCTAAGAGGTTAGAAATTTGTGAAAATTTATTGAAAACCCCTCCTGGTATGAGATTTTATCGGAAGATTGAAATTCAAATACCCCTGAGCAATAGCTAGATCGTGTTCAAGCTTCTTTTCTGGTTGCTGCAAAAAAAAATCTATGCTTTGTGCTTTTTGGAATTTAAAAGGTGATATTCATCACGAATTTATTCCTCTACATGCGAACAACTGGAAAGATTGTACGCGAAGTTGTCAGAGCGGTATCCTACTTTGATCAACCGAAACGGAGTTTTATTCAAACAAGATATTGCTCGTCCTCACACTTCCCGTCGAACCAAAGAAAAGTTTACAGAACTTCATGGGTTCGAACTCCTACCTCATCAACGATATAGTCCAGACATCGCACCATTGAATCACTACTTGTTTCAATCCATGGCCCATTTCCTTGGATGGTCTTGAAGGGAAAAAGTTTGATAATTTTGCAGTAGTTGAAATTGTGGTCCAAGAGTTCTTTGAAAGCCATCCAAAAGAATCGAGCAATTGGCTAATGACGGTAGATAACAATGGACTATACTTTGAGTATTAGTAGTACTTTACATCAAAGAAATAATATGATATGTAATAGGAGGTACCAGCTGGAATTTTTGAACTTAGAGTATGTTCTTTTTGTCGGCATGCCAAAGGAACCGCCGGGCCTAGGCAGAAATCCTATCGGTAAAACATTTAAAGTAATGTATAGAGATATATAGATAACAGACGGTATGCACCCCCTGGGGACGGTTGACCGTGTAGATAGAGATAAACAAATAAACAGCCCTTATCTCACACGTGGGCACTTTACACACCTCGGGGAAAATACATAAAGAAGAAAGCCGCCTTAATTTAAACATGAAAGGTAGGAAAAAGACCGACTTTCGCCGAAGGTCATTGGACCTTCTCATCCCCTCTGAACATAGAAAAACCAATCAGAAGAGCAGAAATCAAAAGAAGGAGTCAGAAGGAGAGGGAAGAAAATAAGCAAACAGGCAGGAGGAACAGAGTTGGACACAGTCTGGGTGAGATGGAAACTTGAGCACGCACTGGAAGACGAGAGGACGAGACTTGAAAGTCGGAGGACAGTGAGACACAGTCTAGGAGAGATGGACATTTGAAGACCGGAGAGACAGTGGAAGAGAGTCTGGGACAAGGACAGTCCTGAAAAAGGAGAGCGGCTGACCAGTTGGAGACCAGAGGAGGAAGTCACCCCTCGCAGGGTTTCTGTACCAGTCCCGGTAAGGGAAGGCATGACGAGGGCTCAAGATGCGCTCAGCTACTACTATACACATTTAAACAAGTAAGACCTTTTCAGACTTTTCTACCAATTTACTATGGCTATCAAAATTAAAACCTTTTTTAAAACCAGTACCGAGGGTGACATGTCAGGAATTCTAAAATTAGTATATGCAATTAGGTATAATTTTAAGGCTTGATTCAATTAGATAATTTTAATTAAATAATGAAATGTTATAATTTATATGATAAGATATGATGCTCAAGCTCACTCCATTCTTTCGTATTTCTCATGACGTTTACTCATTATGATTAATATCGTACACAGCAAATAATACAAACATTTCGTTGATAAACGGTCATCTCAGTAGTATAATCCATAAAATACGGGATAAAATAAAAACCTTTTATTTCTGCTTGAAGGTTCAGTCTTCTGCGCATCTTAGTCGTCCGCTGGCCTCCCAGGTACTGGACTTCTTCATTGATGTTATACGGGTAGTTGTTTTCGATTACTAGCTGAGTGAAATCGTCGTTCGTTAGAACGCAGAGTCCGGCTTCTCTCAGCAATCTGGCCCGTAGTGCATTTGTTTAAATAAACTATACATCGTCCTTTTATGCAGAATAAAATCACCTCATTTTTTTTTTTTTTTATGTAATCTTTTCATTTTCTGAGACTGGTTTTGATTGTTTAAATAAAATAATTTGAATCCAATTTAAGTCTCAAACCACTCTTCAATATTTCTTCAAATGTCGAATGTTTCAAGAAAGTGATAATAGTATTAAGTTAATCTGTAATTAAAAATTTTATAATCATATGAAAAGATACATAATAGGATAATTTCAGCAGAATCGCCAACAAAAAGTTTTTAACTTATTGGATGTGAGGTGAAAATTAATATTTAAGATGGTCCTTGAGGATGGATGATGGAAATTTAATGAAATAATCAAGAATATTTTAAGACTTAACAATAAATCAATCTCAAGAAAGTAAAAAGATTTTATATATATATTTTTCTTTTTCATTAAAAATTTGTATTTTCGGATTTATTTGCAATTATATAAATATATAGTCCATAATTCTGAGGTGATTTTATTCTGTATAAATGGATGAAATACAGTTTATCAATAATAAATATTCATATAAAAACAATCATTACCTTTAAAAAAGAATTTAAAAAAGAATAGTAATGGAAAGAGTTTAAACACAAGTACAATATTAATCAGCTAACTTAATGCTCACAACTTAAAGCTAAATCATCACTAAGGATAGGAAAAGTGTAGCAAAACTTATATATTACACAATATATAAGTATATTTATATATATTATATGTGTATGTATGTATCTATACTTATCTTTTTTTTTTATTCAGAAAGATTATTAATTCCCCACTGAAGGAACCCGTTATCAAAGAAATAGCAAAGAGACACAATAAACGGCCGTCTCAGATCGTTCTAAGGTTCCTAATCGAGTATGGTGTTGGGATAACAATAAAATCTGTGAATCCAAAGAGGTTAAAAGAATGTTTTGATGTAAGTATTTTATTTACTATTTTATATGTAAATGTATTTTTGTCTTATTAATATATTTAATTTCTTTAAAAGATATTTGATTTCGAATTGAGCCGAGAAGAATTTGAACAACTGTGTGAACTGGATCGCGGTGAAGATGGAAGGTGCATCGGAGGCAGTTGGGGCACTGGGATTTTGAAAACTTTAGAAAGGCATCCCGAGTTTCCTTGGAAACAATAAATTTGGATTACTTTATTTTTTTTTTTAAGTTGCTATTTTTGTGTTATTATAAAAATAAAGTTAATTTTATTACTAAAACATTTGTATGTAACAAATTAATATTGTGTCATATAAATTGATTAATATGCATGTTAAGTTTCTGAAATGTTTCTTCCTCTCCCCCCTCTGTCAATCCCTCTATCCTCGTAGTAAATTAATCTAGCGAATGAATACTGAAGGCAAGGAAGAAACGTAAAAAACCTTTGTTTTCAGAATTTTATAAATAAAATATCATTTATTTTATATAATTTTGGAGTTTTAGGAAAATTGTTCATAATTAATCTTTGGTGCACCCCATGGAGTTGGATCTCTTAATACTGGGGCTGCCACTTACTAAATTATAACGAATTAAAGTGGCTCCACATTATTTTCAGTGTATTATTAGTCACTGGGCAAAAGAAAACAAGCTGAATGCAGAGAAGACTAAGGCAATCGTAATAGGATCCCACTTCCTGAAAACTATTCCTCATATTCCTAAACAACAATCCCATACAATTCCATCCGTACGTTAAAAACCTTAATGTCACCATAGACCAAATTCTCTCCTGGAAAAAAACACGTCTCCAATCTTTCCCCTCGTATCTTCTCCACCCTAAATTGTTTAAATTATCTTCATCATCTATTTCAATGTGGAACCCGTTGCTAGATTTGCTACCTTTGGTTTCAATCTTTCCTTATCCAATCCTCTTCCGTATGGAATTCGTTGTTCAAATACCCTTCCAACCTTCAAATCCCGTATCTTCGACTACCTTCTATCCACCCAATTCCGGAAGAATAACAATTGAAAGTTTCAAATAATATGTGAATAGGTAGAAAAAGATATAATATTTAACATAAATATTATTGCATGTTTTAATATTTACGAAAAGTCCATAAATATGAATATATATAGACTCATATAATCAATATTACTCCAATCGTTTTCCTTTTATTTCACTTACTGGACTATTACTTAAGATTATGATTAGTTAAAGGATTTTTTTTATCATTACCTTTTGATAATAGTAAAAAAATATTATGTTGGTTTATATATTTTATATATTTTCTGTATTTGATGTTTCAGATTTTCATTTATACTGGTAAATATATACATTAGCAGATATTTTCCCTTTTAATATATTATTTTTAGTTTAATTATATTTGATTTTTTACCATTTTCTTTTCTTTTGTTTTTTATTTATTATCAGAAGTTAGTCACATTATGTTTTATATGACAAATGGTTTTATTATATTTTTTTCTAATTTTATTTTATGCATTCTGCTTATTAATATTGTCCATTTCAAATTAAGTATTTTCATTCATCTAAGGCTCTAACGACTAATTTTGATGCCTTTAATACTATTCTAAAGGGATCAATCCCAGAATAAATAAAGAATATTATTATTATTATATTTGTTCTTAAATTTATTTCTTAATTCTTAATTTATATTATTACCAGCCTGTATTTTTCAATATTGAATTGTCAACTATTTATATTGTTTACTTTATGTTTCCTCCGATATCCCATTCCTATTATGGCACTAGTAATGATTCTCCGTGGCTTTGCAGCTCTTCCCAGAACCCTCACTGTCTTGTTTTGACCTGTGAGACCAAGTTGTAAATCAACTATTTTGCCTTCAATCTTGATTGGATCGCCGTCCAATATGGACTCTCCAGGGATTTTAATTGTGGAATATATCTTCCAAACCGTCACCTGTCCCCCTCTGAAAACCATAAAAAAAAATTCACATGCTTTTCCTGTTCTTGATTATAAAAGGATACTCAGCGGTTACTTATCTGCATACCTGTGAACATTATCGCCTCAATCAATATGTTATCTGTGCCCAGAGAAGTTATAATATCAATTTATCTATGTATTTAACGGAATCGACATTGGAAACACTATTATTTACTATTATCTTGCCTGATATAATAAAGTGAGTTATCTTGAAAAAATATGACTGTTAAGATTTGAAGATATTTTAGTCAAAAAACCAATTCTAATTTTTATTTTAGAACTGACGAATCGCAAACCTTTGGACAACACCCTCCTAAAACCTTTATTCCGCATCCCGATATCCTTAACCCAATTCATCTTAAATGTATTGAAGCAGAACTCAATAATCCACTCCAAATGACCCTACCACCTAAAGCATTTCATCCTTCTGAAATACCCAGCATCATTCAACGATTACCTACAAGCAAAGCTAATAACATCCCACATCCTTAAACTTCTTCCCTCCTCGGGAATCTCCAATCCTCGAAAACCTTATGTTGAAACGCCTATACCCCATCCTAGATTCCAATCATATAATCCCAGATCACCAGTTTGGATTCCGAACATCCCACTCCACTATCCAGCAATGTCATCGTGTGGTGGATTTTGTCTCGTCTTCTTTGGAGCGCGGAATGTACTGCGTGGGAGAGCTTTGGGACTCCACTAAACCTTCGAATTACTCTCGTATCCAATCCTTACAATCCAAAATCCTTCGTAAAATCCTCAATAATTCTTATTTTGTTACTAATAAAACCATCCATAAAGACCTAAATGTTCCTTATGTAACCGATCTAGCACGAACCCGATATCATTCCTTCCATTATAAAATCCCTAACCACACAAACCCACTAGTTTCTAATCTTGCTTCCTCTTCCATAACTGACAATCCTCCGAGGCCCCTGAAAAGAAAATGGCCTCGTGACCTTATATTGTAAAATAGTTTTAAAGTTCTATTATTGGGTAGTTTCTCTACATGCTGTATCATATCATTATCATTATGTCATAAAATTTACTTGTTGTATTTTTTATACAGTTGTAAATATCAATAAATAAATAAAAAGTAAAACTTTTATTTTTTTTTCTTCAATCGCGTCTTAAATTGATCTTTGAATAGAGCAGAAGAGATATATGAAACAAATTATTTAATCTAATTATTATGACTTTTATTAAAATTTCAGATTATTATGAAATTTGGTACAGATGTTTTTTAATGGTTGATTATTACATTTAGGGCTTAATTAAGTGTCTAAGAGATGAGTATATAAAAACTTTTTAATATTTTGGTTTAACTTTGTGGATATAATTCTTATTAGTTGAGTGTAATAGTATGTGATTGTAAGCCGAAAAATCCCCCAAGGACATGGGCTTCGTTGATGGTAAATCGTTTCCAAAAGTAGACAATTTCAAATACCTCGTTTCCATAGTAACATCAATATATAATCAAAGGACTGACATAGACCAGCGTATAAGCGCAAATAGAGCCTCTTCTTTCTACAAATCTGAAGCTAAGGATGTACAATGCCATAGTAAAGTAAGCTCTGATATACATGGGTTCTAACTGGTACCCCACAAAGCAGAATCGAGGGATTAAAACAGAAAGTCGTCCGTACAATTACAGGAGCGATCTGGGATCAGAGCCTTAGCACATGGAAGAGAAGAACTAACAGTGGACTGCTTGTAGAGACTGGTCAGTCAATATCTCATGACTTGAAGCTAAGGAGGTTAAGATGGATGGGACATGTGGCTTGGAGAAATCCTTCAGGACGCCTCTACACAACAATGAATGCCACTAAAATTCGTAAGAGATCAAAAGAAAGAAACAAAAAAAAAAAGATGGGTAGACATAATCGACGAAGATGCGAAACTGCTGCACGCAGCAAATTAGAAAGCGACATATTAGTCTCTGGATGCAATCCTCTGTGACCATCCCTCACGTTGCGAACCTAATACTACTCAAACGGCCGCCTACGGTTCAATTCCTTATCAGCCTGACCTTTGGTTTCTCCCTCCCTTATACACATACTCGTGAGGGTCAAATCAAACAAAATACTTGTGGTTACTCTTGACAAACTAATAAAACTTACGATCCATTCTGATTCTCGACTCATATATCATGTCTCATATATTCGTCGAATTACTGGAAGCTTTCCAAAGTTTTAAAAGTGCATCTGTAGTGGTTTGGAAAAATATCTTAAGGAGGATAATTGAGCCTATGTATTAGAACGGTGCTTGGAGATTGAGGGAAAATGTTGAACTAATAAATCTCTATAATGATTATTACGTCGTAAATTTAATAAATACTGAACGACTAAGAAGGCCTGTCATATTGCACTGATGAATAATGACAAAGATCCAAAAATGTTTCGAAAGTAAAAAAAAAAAAAATTGGGCATAGAAAAGTTAAAATACCTCATTATGGAGAGAAGTTAAATAATAAAACACTGGAAAAAAGAGGTTTACTGATTCTAACTAAATTGAAAGTATATATATATATGGTGTACAAGTATGGTGACCATCCAGCCATCAGTAGGAGTAGGAGTCTTAAAAAGTGATATTTGCAGATTAATTACATAAATTGAATTTTTTGGGAATGGTTGCCCTAAAATGCTCGGTATCAAAAATTGGTAAACATCAACAAGAGACAGAAAAATCGGGAGCACACCACACTGTAGGCCTTGACTCTTCATGATCGAAGAGAAAAATGAGTTTTTTAGTGGTTGTAAAAAAAAAAAAAAAAAAGCCTAACCGATAGATTATGTTTATTTGATTTATAATATGGCAAGTAATACAAACATACACAACCTGATAAAGAGATAATGTTATCTATAGCTGGCTTATTAATTTCGAGTGTGCCAGGAGCGATTTTAAGCAGTTGTTTACCTACGAGCACCTTCTCGTCAACTGGGACTCGTCAAGAACGCTGGCTTTGTCAAAAAGTTGAGGAGATGGAATACCATCCTGGCAACTGCATCGATGTGGGAGGTGTGAGGATGCCTGTAATGTGCATAGCTACCTGCAATGTGAGCCACTGTTATTATCAACTAAATTTAATACTCATGATAAAATTATCACAGAAATTTTAGGGATTTAGTTCTAAAAAAAGATTATTAAACATCTTAATTAATACTAATAATATTATTTTAAATATTCCTGAACCAAATGTAACCTTTTTTGCTGAAATTTTCACTAATAACTTCATCTAATAGAGTAGAATATATGATAAAAAAAGTGATTAAATTGTTTTATTCGTTGTTGGAATCATTCGAATATTCTAAAATTCCGTGTTCAGGGTTTTGGGGGTTTCTAAAACCCACTAGGGGTCCCCGTACACGTATTATATTGAAATTAAATCATATATTTATGTATTTATATTATGTAATTATATTCTATGTGTTTATATTATGTACTTATGTATTTGTATTATGTATATCTATCGGTTCCTAATGGGAACCGAATGAAAAAGTATGCCCTATATTTAATTCAAACACTAGATCCATATGAATATCTATAATTAATCATTGGAGTTCTTTTCCAATGGTATTGTGATTACCAATTGCCTATGCTATTATATATGAGGTGGCATGCAGGGATTCTTAATTATAAAGTAAAGTCTTTGTAACATGTTTTATATTTACACTTATATATACATTAGAAAGAATAATATTATGAGAGAGCATGTTATATTATGAATTGAGAAGTACCAGTTGGGATCTTTGATATTTATACTGAATCTAAGTTATTAATTCGGTTATTGCCATTCAAATTACAACAGAAAAGGTCTTACTTGTTTTGGTACGTCGGTCGGCTTGGCAGTTGTCACGGCAGAGCGTCCATATTCGTTAAGCTCCACAGGGTCCCGGAGGCCGTTGCTGGATCTCTGCTAGTAGGGGTGACTTCCTCCTCTTGCCTCCAACTGGTCTTCCCCTGATCTTCCCTCAGACTGCGTTCAAGTCTCCATCTCTCCCAGACGTGTCCAACTGTCAGACTCTTTTAAACTTCTCTTATGTCCCAGACTGTATCCAACTCTCAGACTGCCTCCAACTGTGTGTTTTTTTTTTGTTTTGTTTTTTTCTAACCTCCTATTTATTTATTTTTTTAACAATTACAATTATATATTTCTTAACCTAGGAAAAATTATATATACACATATTTACATTTTATCTTGTTTTGCCTGATGGCATTATAAGATGAGGAAATTGTCCGCTGAAGGCGGTTTGTACATGAGTGGCGTGATAGCCAGGTTGAGGTGTGGGTGACTTCAGGCTGCAGAGCCAGAAGTCCTTCCCTTGGCTAGGACGTCGACCAAGGGGACCGTGCTTTGCCACCTCCCAGGTCTTGGGGGAGGGGCGATTTCTCGGAATAGGGCATTGGCACAGGCTTTCAGCCCATCAAAGAATTTGATGTGCCTACGGCCTATGAATTCCGGCACAGAAGGGAGTTGGAGCTCCTCTCTGATAACACTATTCCTGGCCCTTTGGAGTGTGGTTCCTATGACTATTCGCCGAAGGAGGGAATTCTGGAAGCTCTGCAGTTTGGTTAACGTGGTCTGGTAGAGGTGCCGCATGAGTGGTGCACCATAGAGCAGAGTCGGACGTATCATGGCCTTGTAGATCTTCAGCTTGAGATGGAGCGAGATCTGCTGTGAGGTGAGCAGGTGATAGAGTCTATACGACTTCTGTTTGGCTAGCTTAAGCCTCTCCGTTACGTGACTAGAGAAGGTGAGGTGCCTGTCAAGAGTCACGCCGAGGTAGAGGATGCTATTAGAGAGTTTCCGACCCTCACCATCCACAACGAACTGCTGGGGTAGCCTGCATTTCTTGCCCTTCTGGAAGGACATGACAATGGCATCCGTCTTCAATGGATTAACCTTGATTCCGTCCTTCTTCAGAGCAGCTACAATGGTGGCAGAAGCAGTTTGCGCATAGTGTAGAGCCAGTTCAGCTCTCATGCTGGAAGCATAGACACCGATGTCGTCGGCGTAGGCTTCTACCACTGCATTTCGATGCTTGATGGCGACTACTGGTGCCGTAAAAACGACAAACAATAGAGGTCCAAGCACCGAGCCTTCAGGTACTCCGCAGGTGGTTGGGACTGGAGGCGACGAGTCTTCACCAACTCTTACGACGAATGATCTTCCACTCCTCCTGCCCTTATTTTCTCCCCTCTCCTTCTGACTCCTCCTTCTTTTGATTTCTGATCTTTGATTGGTTTTTCTATTTTCAGAGGGGGTGAGAATATATAATGACCTTCGGCGAAAGTCGGTCCTTTTTCCTACCTTTCATGTTTAAATTAAGGCGGCTTTCTTCTTTGACTGTATTTTCCCCGAGGTTTTTAGAGTGCTCACGTGTGAGATAAGGGTATTTGTTTTTCTCTGCCTACACGGTCAACCATCCCCAAATTCAATATGGAGCCCAAAAAACACCATCGATGTTTCCAAACATTCAGAAAGATACCAAAAGAACCACTTTGTCAGAAATAAAATCATACATAAAGAACTTAATATTCCATATGTAATCGATCTAGCCCGAACCAGATACCATTCCTCCCATTATAAACACTATAACCATCCAAATCCATTATTTTCTAACCTTGCTTCCTCTTCCATCCCTGGCAATCCTTGGAGGCGTCTAAATAGAACTTAACGTCAGGACCTTATATTGCAATTATTATGGCAAATACCATGAAAACTACAACTACTATGGGCGTTGATGACCTCAGGGTTTTACGCCCTAAAGTTCCAGACAACAACAACAACAACTACTAAGATAATTATTGTAAACCACATTATAGTACATTAAGCTAGCTTTAATATGAGTGCTAATAGACATCTGTAGACCTAATTATTCCTGAGATATACTTTTCCCCAAATTAATTTTAAAAATATTGATTTTTCACTATTTCGTTATGAAATGTTGCTCATTAAAAAATTATATCTCGAGAACTACTTATCGTAAATATTTCTTTTAGGGCTTCCTTAAATTATATTCTATTTAGTTTTCTAGTGTTATAGGGAGTTTTAAAGATATGGAGCTCCGAATGAAAAAATATGTTTTACGTTTGAAAGCAGCCAATAATTTTTATTTCCCCTATCTATACTCATTCATCATATCTGCATACTCATCCATTTTGATTAGGAATTGTGCATAGTTTTCATTGAAGTAATCAAAAATTGGGGTCAATTAGCAGACTTTTTTCTCCTCATTAATATGCTCTACGTTAATTTACTTTTTCTCTTTCTTTTTCATAAATTATTTTCAGTATAAGTAAATTATTTATTTTATAAATTAAACAAATATCATTTGTGTTGTTTTCTTATTTTATCTATGCTTCTTTAAATATATAACTATTGTCATTATTGTTTATTAAAACCTCCTCATTATCAACTGTTAAAAAAAAAAGTCGTTGTATGAAGTACGCCTTCCACTGAAGGCCAGGCGCCTATTCACTTTTGATTAGCTGGTGGGATGTAGTGGACTGTATATAATGAAAATGAAACATGGTTAACTGAAAAGGAAAATCTATTGTCTAAGTTACAGGTAGTAGGGGGTGGCCGAAATAAAACATTTGTTATTAGATGTGTTAATGAATTTAGAATAATTAGGTTATGGAAAACTATAGATTTAATGAGGTGGTAGATTATGATGCAAGTTAATTATGCTGAATTAGGTGGACTTACTCCATTCTCTGCTTACTCACTCCTCATACTTGATCTCTCTCTCTCTCCTCCTCTGCTCCGAAGAGGGGGGGCACCTCAGAGTCTCTCTACTCGCTCATTTTGCACTAAACATGATAGTGAAGAAAAAAAAGATGGCTCTCTGATTCCCAGGCTACTTTTCTTCCCACCGAGAGCGCTGGAGGAGGTAATCTTTTGCTGTTAGCCACTTAGGGCGCTGGTAGTGCCTTTCTTATGGACCCCCCCAATCCATTTCAGACTTTCGGTTAACCTTAAGTTACCCGAAACAGTCGTAGTTATCGGTAACATCACATATGTCTCATCTGAAAACTAATTAAGTCCAGAGATTTCTTTGGAGTTTTACTTGTGTAAATTATACACTGACATTGAGAGTTTAAAATAATTCTGATTTTAACTTTTTTTAAAAAAAATTTAAAAAAATTATATTTTATTGATTTGAGTAATCAAATAAAGATACAATAAAACTAATAAGCTGTTAGCTTTTTTAATATTTTTTTTCAAGATTATTGATGAAAACCTCAGGAATGGATTGAATACTGCATTGGATCTCGGTTACCGACGTTTCAAGACAACGTTTGGAGAATGCAATACAGTAGGTATAATTCTCAAAGAATGTTTTGAAAAGAACATTGTGAGGAGAGAGGATTTATTTATTTCGGCCAAGGTATTCCATACAAGTTTTCTTATTTAATATTTTCAGAACTGAACTCTGCAAATATTTATTTTATTTTTTTGTTTTAGCTCCCTCCTGTCGGTAATAGATATGAAGATGTTGAATTATTCCTTAAAAAGTATCTAGAAGCTCTACAACTTGACTATGTTGATTTGTATGAAATTGGTTCGCCTATAGGCTTCATTAGGAAAGAAGATTCACTTTTTGCTCAAGATGAAAATGGAGATGTTTTGTTGGATCTAAAAACTGATATAGTGGAAACGTGGAAAGTAATATGATTTCCTTAATTTTTATCCATTATTATTTAAACCATAATAGTTAACAGTTTTTGACAATTTACACATTTAGATAAAAATAAGTTTCCAATATGAAATCGTCTTAAAATCTGATTTACTATCAGAATCCATGGAATAAAAGTACCCAAGAGAGAAAAAAGAATTCAAAACATTTGAAAATCAACAATATCCTTAAACTATAAACCGATAATATGACCCAATGAAAATCAAATCAATATTATAAAAATCCGGTACATCGCATAATTTTACTTAGAGTTGAAATTAATACTCACTTATTTCAGAATTGATGTTTCTAAATTATTCACTGAGGCAATACTATCTTTTATTATATTTCTCCACTTTGTAGAGCTTAAAAGATACCAAACACAACTAAAAATATTTTGATATAATATGATACAAAAAAGGTAAATCAAAGTTAAAATTAAAATTGAAAAATAGATTAAGTGGCACTTCCACGAAATCTTTTTATCGAAAAAGTTTCTTTAACATTCCAGACATACACATTTTCTATTTTTTTTTTTATACCAGATCGGCCTGGTGGGCCTTACATGGTTGATATAACTTATATTATAT
>NW_027113536.1:75966-87570 GCF_000696795.3 Halyomorpha halys
TTAACAGTTGATTATGAGGGGGTATAGTCATACAAATAACACCCCTAACTATATACAATGTTCTTATTAAAAGAAAAAAATAATAATAAAATAAATAGATAAGAATAATGCTCCTTAATAAAAGAGGAAAGTAAAATTAATAACAAAAAATGATGATATTGGTACACTTAAATAAAACAAACAATAGCCTTCTAATAGTAAAAAAAAAACTTAATTTGAAAAAGGGAAGAGAGAAGAAAAGAGAAAAAAAAATAATAATAATGAATAAATAAAATGAATAATAATTATAAGTAAATAGAGGTAGTGTGACTATGAATTAATTATATATTTATTAAAAATTTATAAAAGTATGTCCTGCAGCAGTCTGGGCTTCAGTCTTCAGGTTGAGGTTGGGTTTCCCAGGTTGTAGGTCACTCCTTTAACTGTTGGCAACTGGGAGTGGAACTTCATGAACAGTTTTTTGATATAATCCTCTATTAACTCCAAATGTAATTCGCGATGCAATTGGCTATTTCTTATGAACCAAGGAGCAATAGCTGCGATTCTTAGGACTTGATTTTGAAAAGATGTAGTGTTTTCCTTTTCGTGAAGGATGTACTTCACAGCTGTACATCAGCAGTGGCCTGAGGATTGTTTTTTTTAATAATTTATTTATTGATATTTACAACTGTATACACATATATACAACAAGTAAATTTGCTGTAGGTGACATAGTAACATGATAAAAACATGTGGAGAATCTACCCACTGATAGAACTCCAATAACATTTCTAGAGAAGAAGATCTCGAGACCATCTTCTTTTCAGACGCCTAGGAGGATTATTAGGTAATGAAGGAGAAGCCAGGTTAGAAACAAGTGGATTTGGGTGGTTGAGAAGTTTATTATGGAAGGAACGGTATCTGGTTCTGGCCAAATCGGCAACATATGGAATATTGAGGTCCTGATGGATGACTTGATTTGTGACAAAGTAAGGAGCATTAAGGATTTTACGAAGGATTTTGGACTGTAAGGATTGGATTCTGGTGGAATTTGATGGTTTAAGATTGTTTTAAATATAAGAACAGTTGTTTCTGGTTTTAGTTTGGGATAGGATATAGCATTGCTAACCTTGCATAAGTTTGAGTTAGTTTGATGTTTATATGGTGATTCCAGGTAAGGCGGCGATCTAGGTGAATTCACAGGTATCTTACTGTTTCACTGGCAGGATTCCATTTCACATTTTTACCTTTGAGGATTAGATCCGGTGGATCTGGTGGGTGTCGAAGAGTAAATTAGTTATAATTTAGTAAATAGTTACATTTTTCAATGTTCAAGCTAATCATCCATTTTGTGAAATATTGTTCTAAATCATTAAGGTGACTTTGCAAAGTGTTTCTAGCTATTATTATGTCGTCATGTTGAGAAAACACAGCTGTATCGTCAGCGAACATAGCTATGGAGGTGTGTGTGGACTGGACGTTGTCGTGAAGGTAAAAGTTGAACGAAATGGGGGAAAGGACTGAACCTTGTGGAGTATCGGCATTGATTTGTCTAAGGGTTGAATTTATGTTATTAATTCTGACTGAAAATGTTCAACCATCACATTTTCTAAATATGTAATTTTAGTTTCATACGGCTTCCCGTTTTCGATGTTGATTGTTCACACACTCCTAACAAGATTTTTACACCTTATGTGAGATTTCCGAGGAGGGTCCAATTCGAAATTTGGTACGACCGCAATAATTATCATTGTCAAACTATTTTATTGAGAATATGACCTATCTGATATTAAAGAAATTACAGAAATTACTTAATTTTACATCGACATACTGAATTTAATAAAAATCGTTAGAGCAGTTTTCGAGAAAATCTAAAATATATGAAAAATCTATTTTATAAATTAGCAGTTCCTATCTTGCTGTCACATCCAAGATATATACCCACCTTAAATATGTAGTTTCAATTCCGTACGACTTTTCATTTTTGGACTGGACTGACCAAATGAATTTGATACATACACACCATTTTGCTATAGTTTGTAATTTTGGATTTATAGAACAGAAGGTCTATATCAAAAACTCGAATTCAAAATTTGGGACGATCGCAATAATTCCCCTTAATATATACTCCAGATATCGGGTGAAATTACTACTACTAGGCATTGTTAAGATTTCAAAAATAGTAAAGTTTAAAACTCTATACTGCATATATATGTGTTTATATATTTGCTAATGAAAATGTATGGAATTTACTCATGTTCAGCATTAACTGCATATCAAAATAATAATAATATTCACTCAAAAAGTAATACTAGCAAGTTTCTAGTTTCCCTCCTATTTGATAAATTTATATGATAATCATAATCTTAAATCAACTTCATAAATAATAAAGTGTAATAATATTTAAAATAAGGGAGCGCTGTGGCACTGTGGTAAGGCACGATACTTCTAACTCCAAGGACCCGAATTCGAATCCTGCTATGCCGAAAATTGTTTTCTGTTACACTGTAGCCGTGAGTTAACCTCGTGGATTCTGGAACCTGGGGTCTACTCAGCCTCATTGGGAAAAATGTGGCGGTCGAGCGTGATTCTGACCAAATCACCTTCTTGCACCTTTTTTTTATAATAAAATAATCTTATTTATTGCAGAGGCTATTGACAATATTTTATTCTTTCTATAGAAAAAGACATGTATAAAGTTCAATTTTCTTTCATAGTTGAGTTTATTATATTTTTAATTAATATTACTAATTTATCATACATTAATAAATTAATGTATTCATTAATTAATAATGATATTAAATAGTCATTACAGTTCTTGAAAACATTTTTTTTTTTAACTCTCAGTAAAAATTTACTTTTTATTAGTATTACTGTCCTTATTCAGAAGGTTATTATTCTAGGATTATAAGGATAACAATTTTAGGGAATGGAGGAACAAGTTATTGCTGGCCGAGCGAGAACTATTGGTTTGGCATGTTTTAATCAGAGCCAATTACAACGGATTATCGACCATTGTACTATCAAACCTGCTTGCCTTTCCACTGAGCTTCATGTGTACTGCCAAGAAAAAGAGCTTGTTTCCTTGTGCAAAAGAAATGGAATCGCAGTCACAGCCTTTTCACCTCTAGGATCTCCTGGTCTACAAGATGTCATAGGTGGATTTGATGGAAACAAGTTAGTAATTTTATTTAGATGAGAATAAGAAATAAGATTTACTTTAATAATTTATAAACGAGTATTGAATCTATATCTTTTTTAACTAATATAATATAAATTAGAAGTCATCATAAAATTTGGAAGATTTAAAAAATTGCGACGTTGCCAACTCTTGCCTGTTGTGTTCGCTGTTCGTCTTAATGAAATGAAGGTTCTTCAAACCTTTGAAGGCATTAAAATAATCCCTTTAATTCTATAAATATCAATTAATTCTTAAATCAATCAAATTTATATTAAAAGTCATAAAAAATTTGATGAGTGCAATAGCCAACTAGGGATGATGAACTTTGCCAATTCATGAACGGTAACAATCCGGCTGATTTCGAGCTGACTACTACATTTATTTATTCTAAGCTTGAGACAATAGGCTTTGATTATCGCAGACTTAATTAAAATACTCACGAGTTTCCCTTATTGTCGGCAGTCGCTAAAAAGTCTTTGGTACTTATAAATTATCTAATGATGCCCGCATTACTGAACGACACTGCTTTTCGCATATTTTCCAGGACGCTTAAGGGAAGATTCTAGTCTTTAATGCTCTTTGTCATCCGGGATCAAACCATTAGGGAAATAATCAATGGCAGCACTCATAATTTTTCAAGTTCTTCATATTTGGATTTTTTCGGGCAACCACTTTCCGACGGTACCCCAATTTCTATTATATTTACATATTTTTCTCTCTTAGAGATAAGAAAAATATCAAGTTCATTGTGAGTAATTATATGGATTATGAACAGCGTCACAGAGCTTTCGAAAGTAAAGTATTACGAAAAATATTCGAACTGAAAAAAGATGAATTAAGGGACCTACACCTGGTAAATATAATTCAAGTTATAATATTGCGACGTATAAGATGGCCGTGTAAGGTTGTAGGGCTTAGTAACGAGCGGATCCCTAAAATGTTAATAAATACAGAACCAATGGGTAAACGACCGAGGGGTAGACCAAAACGTAGATGGGAGGATTGCGTTAAAACTGATTTAGTGGAATGAGATTTGGAGGGGTATCATTTGAAGGATGTATGCAGAGAGCGTTTGGTGGAATCGGCTTCGAAACTTCGGGTTCTTTAGGCCTCCATTATTATTATTATTGTGAGGAATAGTGTGAACAATGATGATGGGCGGGTTGCAATACAGCGAGACACTATCAATAATCTTTTTTTTCAGAGACTATAATCCGAAATAACAGAAAATTAATAAATATATACATATAAAAATCTAATCATTCTCCTTTTATTGTAGCAGGGAAACATTTTAAGGTGACTTTGTATTAATTAGATGGGCTGAATTTGAGTTCATGGTCTTGAGGCAAAAGTGTTGGGACAAACTTGAGGGTTGTAATGGTACTATAACTAAAACTAAAACTAGGGTTAAAAAACTAACAGTCCTAATAGCATACGCTGATGACACAGGTATACTGTCTATAAACAGCAACCCAACTAATGCATCACAAACACTACAGACACACATAACATCTATTGAAGAATGGTGTCAAAACTGGAGAATCAAAATAAATCCTGACAAACCCCATCAGATCACCTTTACTCTCTGTCATAAACCTCTACCATCCTGTCCTACAGTATCCTTTCTAAATACTCCACTAACACCTGTTGAACAGATTCGATACTACTCCATCTTGACAAGAGACTTACTTGGAATCCACAAACAAAATTGAAACGACAAGAAACTGCTCGTAGATTCCGATTGCTACAACACTTACTAGACAAACGCTCTAAACTTCCCATTCACTACAAAAAATTAGTATACACTACGATAATCAAACCAATTTGGATAAATGGAATTGAGTTCTGGGGCTCTACCAAACCATCAAAGTCCTCCCGCATCCAATCCTTACAATCCAAAATCCTACGTAAAATCCTTGATAATCCTTATTACGTTACAAATAAACTCATTCACAAAGACCTTAACATCCCATGCGTTCCAGATTTGACCCAAAACAGATATTCATTCCAAACTCCTAAACCATCTTAACCCATTAATTCATAATCTTTCATCCTTAACAATCCCTGATAATCCTCCGAGGCGTCTGAAAAGAAGATGGCCACGGGACCTTCTAATTTAAATTAATGCTTAAATAATTAAATTACTGTACCACCAATGGGTGGTTCCCTTCTAAGATTTTCAAGTGTATATGAAACATACAACATATTTACATTGTATTTATTATTTGTACAGTTGTAAATCACATTAAATAAATAAAGGTTTAAAAAAAAATGTGCCTGTTACACTGTTTTTAATTGGTTACTGGTGGCATTGTTGCCACCTGATACAAACTTTAGAGGGCGTTAGTGTCTGGAACAGTGGGTTGATGTTGATCCTCAGCGAGTAGAAGAACTTGATGTGCTTCCGTTGTATAAACTCGTACACTGTCGGTAGATTGAAGATCTCGAGAAGCAGTGGTGGTTTAGACTTCCACAGTAACATAGACCTCTCCACTTTACTGAATCTGTTGAAGATGGCGCTGTGTTCCGTCCCGGAGATGGGTGAAGAGCGGCGCTCCCTATAGGAACCCTCCACAATAATCAACCCTCAATAATCGCTTGTGGGCTGTACTTATAATGTCTGGTGTCAACCAGCATTTTAAATTTCTTGAGTAATTCCTGATGGATAATTTTAACAATATTGTTGTGCCTCTGCAAATATTCCTTATCAGTAAGCACTTGACAGCCTGATGTGAAGTGCTAAATTGACACTAATGCCATTCTACACAGCCGACATGATTCCGTAATGGAACCTACACATACATGGCGTTCCTCGTAGCATTCACCTGATCAAAAATGTCGAAAATAAATTCTTCTGTTTCAAATAGGGTAACTCTACGAAGACACATAAGAGATACACCCACATCTACTCCCACTTCCGACAAACAGTACTAAAATCGTTCTTATAGTTCTTTTGATTTCCATTTATCAAGCAGGAGTTCCTAATTTACTAATACTTTTCATAGCATAGATTCGGAGCATTTTCGCTACTGTTCAATGATAGTTAAGCTGACTATAGATACCTTATTGGCTCAAAAAATGTTTTGAAGATGTAAAAAAAAAATGAATGATTTTAGTACAAGAGCCGGGAAGAAAAAAAGGCAGTTATCTCACCCCAATTTTTGATTACTATAATGAAAACTATGTATAATTCTAGTCAAAATTGATGAGTCAGCCAAGTATAGGAAGGGGTAATACAAAATGGTGGCTGTTTCAAAACCTTAAAAAAACACTAATTTTTCATTTCGAACTCTATATTATACACTAGAATATCTATGAAAACATTATTTAAAGAAGAGTAAATATGCTGAAATATTAGCCCTAAAAAAGCTATTTACGTCCAATAGTTCTGGAGATAAAACCTTTTAAAAAGCAAAATTTCTTTAAAATCTACTGAAAGATTAGTAGTTAGTTAATTAATTTTGAAAATTCTATATCTCAAGAACTATGTGACGTACAGCTGTCTATTAGCACTCAAATTAAAGCTAGTTTACTGGACTATACAGAAGTTGATGACCTTTAACTTCGTAGGAATAGTAGTTTTCATGATTTGCTACAGTAAATTGATTTATAGTTGTTCGGACAATAAGTTTGATTTATGAAAATCTTCATTTCAGAAACCGTTGGACGTACAGATGTCTGCCAGCGCTCAAATTAAAGCTAGTTAAATTTGCTACAAAATAGTTAATTATGTTTATCTTTGTAGGAGTAGTAGTTTTTATGATATTTCACAAAATAAACTCAGAAAATGTTAATTTCTAGGTGTTCGAATAAAATGTTGGATTACTGAAAAAATATACTCTAAATTCATAAGACGCACATATCTCTGCCAAAACTCAAAATAAAGGAAATTTAACTTACTATAGTGTAGTTTATGACACTTATCTTTGTAGGGGTAGTAGTTTTTATGATATTCACATATGAATATGGCAAATGAAAATTTGTCCAAACAACTATAAATAAATTTATATTAGCAAATTTCATGTAAACTATTACTCCTACGAAAATAAACATCATAAACTACTTTATAGCTCATTATACTAACTTTAATTTGAGTGCTAATAGACATCTGTACATCAGTGGTTTTTGAGATATAAATTTTTCAAAATAAATTCACAAACTACTGATCTTTGAGTACTTCCCTTACAACATTTTTATGAAATGTTGCTTTTTTAAAAGCTATATCTCGAAAACTATTTAACGTAAAGAACTCTATTAGGGCTCATATAGCAAATCTGCTCTTCTTTAAATGACGTTCTCTTAGATTTTCTTGTGTTGTTCCTACTTTGTAAGATATAGAGCTCCGAATGAAAAATTGGTTTTTTTTATCGCTTTGAAACAGCCGCCATTTTTTATTCACCTTACCTATACTTGGCAGACTCATCAATTTTGACTAGTAATTATACATTTTTTTCATTCAAATAATAAAAAATTGCGGTGAGGTAACTGTCTTTTTTCTTCTCTTAGACTCTTGTACTATTTAGTCTCCTTTAGAATTGACTTTCTATTCACCACATTAGCATGCCTACGCTTCGTATAACCAAAAAAGACAAGAGGTTCAAATAGGTCATTTATGAGAGATTCTATTTATTCTAAAAAAAAATATGACCAAGCACGCCATTAGCCATATCCATTTATATTTATTTAAAATATATTCTCCAAGAAATAGAACTATTTGAGTTTTGACAGTCCTGTAGGAAACCAGTGAAATGTCAGTTGCGCTTAAAATTGGCCCTTGACTAGTTTTAAAGATTAGTAATTTTCTATTTTAAAAAATATATAATTACTATTTCTATTGTATGTAATTAATTATATTTATAATTTCAGAAAGACTATTCCTTCCTCGTTAAAAGATCCAGTGATTAGAGATATTGCCAGAAAGTACAACAAACAACCATCACAGATTTTGCTAAGGTTTTTACTCGAGTATGGTGTTTCCATAGCAATAAAATCGGTCAATCCAAAAAGGTTAAAAGAATGTTCTGAAGTAAGTTTTTAAAATTATTTATTTTAAATTAAAAAAAAAAATCCCGTGCTTATACATTAGAACTGAGTTTGGCAAGATAAATACCATACTTCTTCATTCTAATTATTTATTTATCTTTTATTTCAAGATATTCGATTTCGAACTGAGCAGAGAAGAGTTTGATCGCATCAGTGACCTAGATCGCGGTGAAGACGGTAGGACTCTAGGAGGAAGCTGCGGTACTGGAGTATTGAATGATGTGGAAAGCCACCCTGGATTTCCTTGGAAAAAATAAACTGAAATTCACTTTTATATTTTATTGAAAAAAATTATATTTATCTAACTTTTAATTAATTAAACAGAGTAAAAATTAAAAAAAAAGTTATAGACATAGTTCTCGAAGATTCCAAAACATCCTGATCCTCCCTCACTTTTGTACTTAATATACAGACAGAAGACAAAATACAAACCACTACGTACTCCAACACTGCTGTTATCAGCCCTTCTGTTGGCAATACAATGTAACATAGATAACATTCAAAACTGGAGAAAGCAAAGTAAATCTTTACTCTGACAAGTCTCAAGATAATACAAGTGACTCAACAAGCAATCCTTCCCCGCCGGACCTACCCAGCCGGACCCGCCCCGCAAAGACTAAAAGCTAAGCTTAAAAGGGGAAGGGGAGACTTTAAGATAGTTTAATCGAGCAATATTTAAAAAGCGCCTGAAATTAAAAAACGGCATGTTGTTAAATTGTTATTTTGATACTTTTTACGAAATGTAATAACTAGGGATAGGATTCTTATGTGCTAAAAAATCTGAAATATGTACATAAATATGTGCTAATAAATTGTTAAATATTTAAAAAAATATGTATTTATAAATTATGTATTATTCAACAATATAAATTACTAATTAATTAGTAATTTTATAACTTAAAAAAGTAACATCAATATGTATTTATTATATATTATATGAATAATATTTTAAAGAAATTATGTTAAAATATGTACAAAAAAATATACTTAGAGAAAACATAGCTGTTCAATAACAAGATATTAATTAGTAATTGTAATTAAACTAGGGGAGTGAAACAAGACTAAGATGAGAAAGGACCTTGGGAAGGGGAGAAACAAAAAAATTCTAGGAAAATGCTACAGCAATAAGACCCTTGCTTTTTTTAATTGATTCTGAGAAATTCTGGATGTAATTCTGTGTGAAAATTGATTATTGCCACTGCTTTTAATTTGTGTTCAAAGATGAAAATATAGAATTTTTACCCACTATTTATGATAAATGATAAATGATAAATTTCACCATTAAGTTTCTTGCGTTCTCTTGAATTTTACGTAGTAGCTGCGAAAAATGTATTTACAATTGAACAAATAATTTACGGAAATACATGATTCAGGACAAAATATCTAAAAATATGTAAAAAATATTTCAGAAAACATGTGATTTACAACAAAATATGTAAATAGGGCCAAAAATATTTAAAAATATTAAACTAAAAATGGCTTCTTTTGGCAAGAAATGTCTTGAAACATCGTTAATTAGTAAGGAATCGCAGGTATCATGGTCAGGTAAAAATATATGAAAACATAAAAATCCTATCCCTAGTAATAACTAACAGAGAAAAGGCTATCCTTCCCGGCCGGATCCATAAAGAGGACCCTAGACGACAACACTATATCACTTTTGAAATATTTGCTTAAAACAGGAAGAGGAGACTTGGTCGATGCACGACATGCCACAATCTCACAAGAGGATCATAAAATAAAAAAAGCTCGCCCGTCAGAAGAGCTATCGACTGTATCATCTGCTAAAATCTCCGCAGCTCTCGCTCAGGCTCAAGCTCCAGATTCACAAAGCTGTCATTAGACCGACGCTGCTCTACGGTTCGCCTCTGCTCAAACACATGTATAGAACCACGCTCAACAGACTGCAGAGCTTCCAGAACTCTGTCCTTCGGAAGATAGCAAGAGGGCCAGAAACACTGTCATCCACGATGGCTCCAGCTGCCTTCTGTGCCGGAGTACATTGGCCGGAGACCCGCTGTTCCGGGAAATCGCCTCTCCACCACCACCTGAGAGATGGCAAGGAGATGTCCACTTGGTAAATGTTCTTACCATGGGACGAGGTTTGGGCTCTGCAGTCTAAACCTAATACTATCACAACCAGCAAAGCGGACCCTCCCCACTTATCATAGTTTCAATGCGCATACGGCGCCATCGACTCTGCACACACAGTGTACAGTCGACAAAGCCCTTAAAATACCCATGGGAGGAAGAAGGCAGCACACTTCAACTGACATAATTGTACATAAGTATTCCTTATTTTCAATGGAGGGTACGGAAAAAAAAAATTGATCCTTTAATGGTAAACTTTTAAACATTTTCAACCACAATAACTGGGGTGACATTGGGGACTGAAATGGATTTGCCACTCTTTATGGATTTGCCAAAGTTATTATCAACATTTTTATTACACTATTGATTAGGAGGCTATGGAAATAGCATATTAATGACGATAATGGATGGCGATGGTGCGAATCAGAAATAAAAGGAAGGATGACTTACTGATGCTCACATGCTTTCTTTTTCTTGTCCTCCAAGTCCCTCCAACTACCCTCTCCTCGGCTACCGGAGGGCTCCTCGGAAATGTCCTTATACACTCATGTTTTCTTTAATGAATAGGACAGAAGACAAGAAGACAAAGCTCGCTAGCGAGAGAGTGAGTGTATTTCCTTATTCCGGCCACATGGGGCGCTGGCGTTACTAATTAGCCATATGTTTGAACCTTCCGTTTAAATTGAATACAAGCTCTTCCCAATTCAAGAGATCACATAAATGCCAACAACAGACTGCTCAAATCAGATCAACTGTATAAAAATAATAAATGATGTTAAAATATTACGTAATATAAATCAATGCAACATATCCTTACTAATATTTTTGAAATAGTTTATACAAAAACAATTATGTCAAAAAGCAAAAAATTAGGAAATTGTACTTTTTGAAATCTCTGTATAGCAGTCGCCCACTCCATTTATTAAGTCCCACTGCTATTATTTATTAAGTTAAATATATCTAATTTACTAGCATACTACACCATTACTATATCTGTTATACATTTTCGTTTATGTATATCAAGTATTTTTTTCATAGTGTTTTAGGTTTAGTGTTCTATTATAAATAATATTTTGATTTGTACCTAGATCTTTGAAAAGAAGAAATTCAAGAATAATGGCCTCGTTACCGCTATATTTATGCCTTTTTTGTGCATGTAGTTATTGCAAATTCCATGTTTCGTCCTAAGTCTTATATATATATATATTTTTTTTTTTTGATAGATTTGTTTATTTATAGATACTACAATCTGCCACACAGTTGTGGGCAATAGGTAATATTTATGAATGAACTCATACACACTAAAATAA
>NW_027113536.1:89125-106321 GCF_000696795.3 Halyomorpha halys
GGGATAAATTTATATGTGAATGAAATACACATAAAATAGGAATAAACTAATTATAGAATTTAAATGTATTAAAAAATGTTTATGGTGTAAGCCGAAAAATTAAGAATAAATGTTAATTAAATTAAATTGAAAATGTAAATTAATATTTAAAGAAAAAATTATGTTATATGATAAGATGATAACAGAGTCCTAATCTGTTGAAGGTAGGTTCTGTTTGGAGTTCGCAAATGAAAATAGTAGTAAGAAAAGTGGTTAGTAAAAGTTTTTAATTTGGGAAGGAATTGTATAGAAGAATTTGTAAGTAGGAATCTATTTTTTTTATAAAAAAGACAAAAAATTTTATAATGTTATTGTGATATTATTTTAATGATTAATTATTTAAAGATGGGACAAAGGCAATTAGCCGGCATTTAAAGAATTTTAAAGGCAAAAATGAAAACAAAATAAGGTAAGACCAAAAAAATCAGTATGTAAGTGAAGGAAATTGTTATAAAAGTAATTAAAAGGAGCTGTTTGTAGGAATCCTTGAAAATGACCAAAGTGGTCGAAACGTTGGAAGTTTAAAAATAATAAAGTTGAGAGAAAAAGATCAAAATTGTTTTAAAGGAAATATATACAATATTTACACAATCGACCTGAGGATCCCTGAGCCCACTCTATCCCCCACGTGTGAGGGGTAGAGCAGAGCTCAAGAGATCCCAGCGCATCCCTCTCACCGCATCACTGGTAGTGAGCCAGTGGAGGCTGAGCAAGTGCACGAAAGCCGCAAACACTCAACTTGAGTGGAGAATCTGACCATTGCCAGAACTCCAAATAAGTCTAATATAAGTTTTTATAGTGTCTGTTCCTATGTTTATATATGAGAACCATGGTTTTCGAATGACATGAGGAAATTTATTTTTATATAACAGGCTGGTAGGATTTTCCCGATATTTATTTTGCCACTTTTTTGTCTGATCTAATTTAATCGTTTTATAATAAGCGGTGCAAGGCAAATTCGGAGCCACCAGCAGTAGTGGTATTCATGATTTTTATTTATGTTAAATAATTATGTTATTATATGTTAAAGCGTGTTAAATAGAGAAATATTTCCTTCTTTTACCATGTTAAAGCGATATAACATATAACATGGTTGAGAGTCTGTTCCTAGGTCTGTTAAATGGAGAATGACGTCACGCAACAGACCAACTGACTTCGTCACCATTTGGTTTGTTGTCGTGATAGGTTACTTGCCCGAAGTTTGTGTTTAGATTGTGTAGTATTGTTTTGGGTGTTTTTATAACTAATAAAGTAATGAATGATAATAATAATTATGTGATGACAGTTGTCATTTAGCTCATCTTGATTCTTTTCCTCACAAGTTAGAAGATCAACAATACAGTCAGTGGCCAAACTTTCACATAAGTTGCACTTTTCACTCAATTTAGGCATGTTGTAATAAATTACTTCAATCAGAACATATAATTAAACAATAAGATGGAGTTGTGAAGGATAGGTTATAAAGTTACTCAGAAAAGTCGCTAGGAGCTCTTATGCATTTAAGGTTTAACATGACTTTAAATAGAGCTGCTCACAATCCTATACTTATAAACATTTAACATTGTAAAATAATTTATATTTAACACATCATGAATATCCCAAGTATCGCCGAAATTCTGTAACTAACGATTCTTATATTTTGAAAAATGCAGAATCGGAAAATAATGCTGAAAAAACCATAAACATAATAACCATTTATTTACAGTGTTCATAGTTTTATTCGAATCTGATGATCAAAAACCTGTATTGTTTAGGAACAACCATAGGTAGAACCATGAAGGCATGGTTTATTAGGAAACTAAAATAAAATCTGAATACTAAAAGGGTAATGTTATTTCAATAATAAACTGTTTATTAAGTAGAATATCGCACACAAAAAAAAATATTAATCAAAAAGTTAAAAAAAATCAACAGAACAACACTAAGACTCTACATAATATTATGTATACTAATATTTTTTTTTAAATAATTTACTTATTGATATTTACAACTGTATACACATATACAGCTACAATGCTACAAGTAAATTTGCTGTAGGTGACATAGTAACATGAAAAAACATGTGGAGAATCTACCCACTGATAGTACTCCAATAACATTTCTAGAGAAGACGATCTCGAGGCCATCTTCTTTTCAGACGCCTAGGAGGATTATTAGGTAATGAAGGAGAAGCCAGGTTAGAAACAAGTGGATTTGGGTGGTTGAGAAGTTTATTATGGAAGGAACGGTATCTGGTTCTGGCCAAGTCGGCAACATATGGAATATTGAGGTCATGATGGATGTCTTGATTTGTGACAAAGTAAGGAGCATTAAGGATTTTACGAAGGATTTTGGACTGCAAGGTTTGGATTCTGGAGACATTTGATGGTTTAGTGGAGCCCCAAAGCTCAACTCCGTATGTCCAGATAGGCCTTATAATAGTCATTTAGATCAGTCTTTTGTAATGGATTGGCAATTTAGACCGTTTGTCTAGTAAATGTTGTAATAGTCGGATTCTACGAGCAGTTTCTTGTCTTTTTAGTCTTATATGAGGATTCCATGTCAGTCGTTTGTCGATATATAGTCCTAAGTAACGGATCTGTTGACAGGAATAAGTGGGGTATTATTAAAGGATATATTATTATTAAAGTATATAATTAAAGTATTATTAAAGGATATATTATACTAATATACTAATACAAACAACACTAATGTAACACTATATAATATTCAAAACTCATTACAATTTCATTCCACACTTCTGAAACATTTTATAGGCTTAATAGGCCATTTTAAAAAAAATCATCTTCACCTCATAGCTATTGGTAATCGTAATATTTCATTGTAAATTCTGTTTGTAAATTGTGGAGTGTATGCGCATACAATTAAGTTTCTATTATAAATTTGTTTTGTATTAACACATGTCAGAACAGTTTGGTATAAAAGAATTTTATCTTAATATTAATATATTTATATATAAACAGGCAGTTATAAGTTGGTATAATCTTATAAATATTTAATAATGAAAAAATGATCCCCCCAAAAATACAAACAATCACGATAAAGATGTTTATAATAATATAATCTTATCGAGATAAATAATCTTTATCGTTCGACGAACTAGTTGATAAATCAATTGATCGAGGCGAAATAATTGAATTTCAATGACATCCGGAGATAATTTTTTTTTTTGGAGAGGAGAGTTACTAATCTACAATTTATTTCGGAATGATTGCTACCAGATGATAAGTAGTGGTTTAGTTAAATATTTACTTTATGTTAGTAGTCAATTCCCTTGTGAGGCGGTAACCATTATTACTAGACCAGACCGTACAACGATAACCCATATGTTACAAGAGCCGGGAAGAAAAAAAAAGTCAGTAATCGCACCCCAATTTTTTGTTACTTTCATAAAAAATATGTATAATTACTAGTCAAAACTGATGAGTCTGCCAAGTATAGGTAGGGGAAATAAAAAATGGCAGCTGTTTCAAAACCTTAAAAAAACAATCATTTTTCATTCGAAGCTCTATATCTTAAAAACTACCAACAACATTAGAAAATCTAAAAGAACATTATTTAAAGGAGAGTAAATTTGTTGAAATAAGAGCCCTAATATAGACATTTACGTCCAATAGTTCTCGAGATATAGCTTTTTAAAAACCAACATTTCATAAAAATGTACTGAAATATCAGTAGTTAGTTAATTTATGTTGAGAAATCTATATCTCAGGAACTATATGCTTAAAGATGTATATTAGCGCTCAAATTAAAGATCGTTTAATGTACTATACAGTAGTTTATGACCTTTACTTTTGTAATAATAGTAGTTTTTATGATATTTGCTTAAATAAATTGATTTATAGTTGTTCGGACAATAAATTTGATTTATGAAATAGTTTATATCAGAAGTTTTTATGATATAGTAGTTTTTATGATATTTTACAAATTGTTAATTTATAGTTATTTGGATAAAATGTTTTATTTTTTGAATAAATATATCTCTAGACACATAAAACGCACATATGTCTGCCAACACTCAAAATAAAGGAAATGTAACTTACTATAAAGTAGTTTATGACTCATATCTTCGTAGGGGTAGTAGTTTTTATGATATTCACATATGAATATAAATTTGGAAAATGAATATTTGTCCGAACAACTATAAATCAATTTATTTTAGCAAATATCATGAAAAATACTAGTCCTACGAGAATAAACGTCATAAACTACTTTATACCCCATTAAATTAGCTTTATTTGAGTGCTAATGGACATCTGTACGTCACATAGTTTCTGAGATATAGATTTTTCAAAATAAAATCACCAACTACTGATCTTTCAGAACGTTATGTACATGTTTATGAAATGTTGCTTTTTAAAAAGCTATATCTTGAGAACTATTGAACGTAAATAGCTCTATTTGGGCTTACATTTCAGCAAATTTACTCTCCTTTAAATGATGCTCACTTAGATTTTCTATTGTTGTTGTTAGTTGTAAAGATATAGTCTCTGAATAGAAAATTAATTATTTTTAACGTTTTGAAATAGCCGCCATTTTTTATTCCCCCTACCTATACATAGCAGACTCATCAATTTTGAGCAGAGTTTGCCAAATATTGTTCGAATGACGAGAGACGAATAATTGTTTATTCGTGAATTTTCTACTCGAATAATCAATTATTCGTACAAAAACATATGATTAACCATCCGAATTCTTTTTCATTTGTCATTATCTTACACGAATAATCATTTATTCGTACAACAACATACGATTAATCATCCGAATACTTTTTTATTCGTCATTATTTTACACGAATAATCAATTATTCGGGCAAAACAATTCCAATAACCATTTAAATACTTTTGTATTCGTCCATTTTATAGAAAAATAATCTCTTATTCGAAAAAACTAAATGATTAACCATCCGAATACGTTTGTATTCGTATAAAGACAATATTTTTTGTCTTACAGCTATACATAGATATATTTTATGATAGCGTATAGATTAATTTTAACTTGTCAGATTTCTAACATATAAGGGTCCATTTTTATGTTTTGGGATATGTAGAATATGAAAATACTATGGATTTATTTTAACTTTTCTGATTTCTAACATGTAAGGTCCCTTTATATGTTTCGGGATATGTAGAATATGAAAATGCAATCGATCTAATTATCGCGTATCGATTAATTTTAACTTTCTTGATTTTTAACATGTTAGGGTCCCTTTATATGTTATGAGATATGCAGAATATGAAAATGCTATCGATTTATTTTAACTTTTCTGATTTATTATCTTAGTTAAAATAAATTGATACACGATACTAAAATTGATATTATTTTCATATTCTATATATCTCGAAACATCTAAAGGGACCTTAACATGTTCGGGATCAAGAAAGTTAAAATAAATCGATACGCGATCATATAATCAATAGCATTTTCTTTTTTTTTCATATATTGAAACATATCAAGATACCCTAACATGTTATAAATCAGAAAAGTTAAAATAAATCTATACGCGATCTTAAAATCGATATCATTGTCATATTCTGCATTCCTAAAAAAAGTATAATGGGACCGTAACATGTTATAAATCAGAAAAGTAAAAATAAATCGATACGCGATCTTAAAATCGATATCATTGTCATATTCTGCCTTCCTCAAAAAAGTATAATGGGACCGTAACATGTTAGAAATCAAGAAGGTTAAAATAAAACGATATGCAATGTTAAAATCGATAGCATTTTCATCTTCTGCAAATGCGAATACCTAAAAACTGGCCTCTAAGTTATAGAAATAAAAAAAAAAAAATAAATCGATATGGGATCTTAAAATCGATAGCATTTTCATCTTCTGCAAATGCGAATACCTAAAAACTGGCCTCTAAGTTATAGAAATAAAAAAAAAAAAATAAATCGATATGGGATCTTAAAATCGATAGCATTTTCGTTTTGTACTCGACTAAATATGTGAAATGGGACCTTCATACATTATAAATTGAAAGTGGTAAAAAAATAAGTGAATTTAAAAAAAAAATCAAATTTTTCATTCCAATAATTTTTTTTCGATTGAAATAGTATTTTAAATATTCGAATAAAAAAGTATTCGGATTGTTAAAAAAATAAATAAATAACAAAAATAAACCTAAAGTAAAATAAAATCATGAACACAATCATTCCTATTTATATTCTGTTTGGGGAACTCCGAAACGATCTCTTCCCATCACTAGGATGAATATCCATGGCGCTTCTCTCTCACCTTGGTTATTAAAAGCCAGTGCAGGATGAGTGAGGGTGTTAAATTATGCGTATGAATAATAATATGAATATAGTATAATAATATGTTATATTTTAGGGTAATATAAATACTTTCATAGATTGGAGGAAGATACTCCAGGTGGTGGTCAATAAAGGTATCAACATAGTAAAAGAAAACTATTTATTGTTAACCAACTTTTCGCCCTACTTTCCAGGCTGCGTAGGGGATAAATGAGAACACAAGATAAAAACACAATATTGATCCAAATTACTCTCAACTTTTATTTTCAAAAGCTCTCCAACATTTCGGCGCTCAAGCCATTTTCAAACCTATAAACCTATTTTAATGATAAGGTGATAACAGCTGATAACCTTTAACAGATAAGAGTCCTAGCCTGTTAAAGGTAGGTTTTGTTATGAATGATGGTTATAAGTGAAAAATAGAAGATTATTTGTGTAAAAAAGTTTTTAAATTTAAGATATAAAAAGATATGTAAGTAAGTAATCAATTACAATTTTAAAAACAATTTTTGAAGCTGTAATGATGTTATTTTAATATTTAATTTATTTTAAAGACATGACTTGGTCAATTAGCCTCTAGATAAGATTTTGAAGAACAAGACATCAATATTTAAGGTATGGCCAAAGATATCAGTATGTAGTTAAGAAAATAATGTAATTAATATAAAAACAAAATTTTTTAGAGCTTGCCTTCTTGAAAATTTCCTGAGGAGCTTTTGAGAATAAAAGTTGAGAGTAATTTTGATCAAAATTCTGTATGTTAATAATAAGATAAAAACATTTCAGAATTAACAGAACATTAAAAATAAAAGACATTTCAAAACAATTGTTAAGTTTATAAAGTATATAGAAAAACTAAAAATTATAAAATATTAATAATAACAATATGAGGAAATATACATGTTGGTAGACTGGAGACAAGTTGCTAATAAATATAACAAGGTGTGATAAAAGTCTCAATATAGATCTAGACATATAAATTGTAGTAGATTACTCATTGTTGAGAGATAGTATTTTGAGGGCTGGAGTTATGGTGATAAGGGTTGTTGAATAGGTCGGTCATTTTGAAGGTGGCACTGCGGCGGAAAGTAGAACTGTTTGTATCTTGGTGACCCCGTGTTTGTTTATTTATATTGGAAGAAGATAGTAGACCGTATGAAGTAGATAGTAGAAGAAAGATATTCCGGCTGGCGGTCAATAATGGTATCAAAATTGTAAAAGAAAACTATTTATTGTTAACCAACGTTTAACTTATATCTTCCTCAAGGTAGTATCCTTGGTCCCATCCTCTACACCGACTATACAGCTGACATTCCAACCAATCCTAGCACTATTCACACCACGTATGCCGATGACACATGTGTGCTCGCTGTTAATAATAAACCATTAATTGTATCCCAAACTCTCCAATCCCATATCACAGCCCTCGAAGAATGGTGTAGTAATTGGAGGATTAAGATAAATTCCAAGAAATCCCATCAAATCACCTTTATTATTTATTTGTTTATCACCCTACTCTGCCTATTAGACAATACGGGTGTTCACAGCAGTGGGTACAACTCATTGCTACATATGACAAACATTACATAGCTGTGCACACAGCCTGCTCTTGCTACAAAATAAATCTTGCTCTTCTACTAAGGCCTTGATGGTGTAGCTTATTCTCTCCTACCCAAGGAGTAGAGAGTAGAGCCCACAGCCTTCTTCCACCCATACACGAAGGTCTGGTAGTGCGGGTAGTTTTCTTTCTTGATCAGCTCAGGAAGATCGCTCTCAGTCAGAACATAGAGTCCTGTTTCCCTCATCGTCTTGGGCTCTCAGTGCTTCATAGGTGGTACAGGCAAGTACGACGTGCTCGGCGGTCTCAGGAACCTGACAAATTGGGTATAGATGATCGATATTTATCGAGCTTAGCTCGGAAACCCCCATGCCCCCTGAGGAACTGTGAGATTCAGTAGTCGGGCAGGACCCACGTTGATTCTAGGAGTGAACCAACGGTAGCAAAGTACTTCCTTAGGATGACCCCTTTTAAGCAATCCATCCACCATCGATTCCATTCTTGCAAAGTTTCTTCTCGAAGGATCCTCCCAAGGATCATATCAGCTTTACACTTCGTCGTAAACCAACGACTTCTTCCCCTACAGTATCCTTTAATAATACCCCATTTATTCATGTTGAACAGATCCGCTACCTTGGACTACATTTGGACAAACGATTAACCTGGAATCCTCACACAAGACTGAAAAGACAGGAAACTGCACGTCGATTTCGACTATTACAGCACTTACTAGACAAACGTTCTAAGCGTCTAACTCATTACAAAAGACTGATCTACATGACTGTAATAAGGCCAATCTGGACATATGGATTTGAGCTTTGGGCCTCCACTAAATCTTCGAATTCCTCTCATATTCAACCCTTACAATCAAAAATCTTTCGTAAAATCCTCAATGATCCTTACTTTGTCACAAATAAAATTATACAAGAAGACCTTAATATTCCCTATGTGACCGATCTACCCCGAACCAGATATCACTCCTTCCATTATAAGCTCCCTAACCACTCAACCCCCCTAGTTTCTAACCTTGCATCATCTTCCATTCCTGACAATCCCCCGAGACGCCTAAAAAGAAGGTGGCCACGATACCAGCTAATGTAAAATGTCATTAGAGTGCTACCAGTGGGGAGTTGCTCTACACGTCTGTAACACTCCATTTTACGTAAGACCACATTTACTAAATGTATTATGTGAGGTGAAAGGTTGGTTAACAATAAATAGTTTTCTTTTACTATTTTAATTCCTTTAATGACTGCCACCCAGACTTCCTTTAATGATCTTCCTCTAATCTACTTCATACGGTCAACTATATTCTTCCAAATACTTTCATAATTTATAAATCATCATTTATAGAAATTTCGATTTCGAGATTTAGTGCTAAGTTAATCAATCAAGTTCAAATAAGTTTAAAATATTGTAAATAATATTTTAACAATATTCAGTCTTTAGACAACAGTCTTCAATTATTCCTTCCTAAAAATCTCACTGTAACTCATAATACTTATATGTGATACATTAAATGATCTTTTTAGGAATTTTTATTGAAAATAAAATAGAAAAAAATTACGAAAAATGTATATCTTCTTGTCCTTTAAATTTGTCTTTGATTTACCCCACACCTGATAACCTAATCACTTAATATGTCATATGAAATCAACTTATCCCTGAGCTTACCAAACTCTGATTTCAAAACATAATTATTTAGGATTATATTATTCTAGTGATAAAAAGAAGAGTTAGAAAAAAAAGATTGTTCAAATATTTGTAGATATTCCAAAAAAAAATATTTAAAATCCAACTTTCAACTTTTTTCAATTGAATTTCCTCAAACTCCTTCCAGATTTGGCTCTATTTACTTATTATAAGCATTAATAAAAGGATTAGCTATTTTTATATTAGCTAATAAGCAGCAGATAATTTGTGTAGTGGATATTGAAGATTTCATTAGTAAGTTGAAAATAATTATCTGCCAATTTCTCAGTTTGACATTGGCCTGCAAATTGTTTACATGAAAATTTTATAATAACAGAGTTGATTCAGGAAATTTATCTTGATACAAATATTTGTGTTGATTCGACCCTTCCGGACAAAACATATCTAGAATTTATCCAGAATGAGAATCTTTAATCAATTAATCAGAATGTGAAAGTACATAAAAATTAACATCTACTTAGGTGTCAATGTCATCTTCTTTAACTTATTTTAACTATTTTAATGAGCCAACGTTTCGCCCTACGTTGCAGGGCTTCCTCAGGGCTGTTTTGACAGAAGTCCAAGTCAGAACTCAGGAGGTCAGGAACCTTAAATGTTTAATACTATTGAAAACAAAAATTCGAAACTTTCCACAATCTTAATATAGATAATAATTTTACATTCATTGACCCTGACTTTGACTTCTGTCAAAACAGCCCTGACGAAGCCCTTCAGGGCCTCTGAATCATATTATCCATAAATTATTATCTATATTAAAATTGTAAAAAGTTTCGAATTTTTGTTTTCAATAGTATTAACCATTTAAGGTTCCTGACCTCCTGAGTTCTGACTTGGACTTCTGTCAAAACAGCCCTGAGGAAGCTCTGCAACGTGGGGCGAAACGTTGGCTCATTAAAATAGTTGTCACTATTTGATTTTTTTGATTACCGCACCCAGACCATATTCCATTTATTAATTATTTATATATCATTGTTTAGACTAATATTTCTTTGTTTTAATGCTTTTCTCTATAAATCGAGCCCTGGGTCGATAGAAAAAAATAATCGATTGCACTGGTTAATTAAATTACCTATAATACATAAATGTACTTATGGTATACATAATGTTCTTTAAAAAATTGAGCTATTGAAGTTTTTTGTTTCATGATCTATTAAAATTTGGAACTCAGAAATAAATGTAGGACATAATGAATAATAACTTAGAATAAATAATATGATAATACTAACCTATAATCAATGATTAGTTCTTGAAAACAGAATAATCGTAATATTATTTGTTGGTCAATAGATGCACAAATATATTATTTCTTGCTCAATAGATGCACAAATATATCTTATAATGATAAGAAATATATAAACTGGATTAGAAAAATAATTAAAATTGAATCAATAGATTATGAATAGTCTCATTAATATTCTCAATCTATAGCGTATTAAGTAAACTTGAGTTTATAGTTTAGATTCTCTGCATGCCACCTCATTATCATAACCTTCTAAATTGGTGAATGCGTCACTATTGGAAAGGATATCCGATGAGTAATAACAAACAATAATATCTAGTATATCATATCAAGGGGGTCTGTGGTATCTAGTTCTTGTTCTAAATATATAGCAATACATTGCTAAGAGTTATTGATCATTTCATATCAGTCTTCAGTGTATAGAGATATGCAATACAATTAATGATAAATACAGGCAGAAATAAATAATAAAATGATGTTTCTTTAATCCCTATCAGCTCTAGAAACGCTCTCTAGCCAGAACACAGCATTATAAGTGTATGCATGTATAAAAGGGAGAAAAATGGTACATACCTCACAACATTCACTTATCACTCTATACTAAGATTTAAGTTATCAAAATGCAATTCGAAACTGAAATATTGTATTCTTCAATATATTATGTATTTCATACATAGGAAAGCGAAGCGGTCCAAACAGGTTTTATTATTGTTTCGTGAAGTAGTAATTTGTTGTGTAATGAAAGCTGTCTTATAATTGTTCGAATCGTCGGTTGAGTTCTTGTCTTTTAAGTCTAGTATGTGGATTCCACGCTAAAAAGAGTCATATGTCTAGGAAAGAGCCAAGATACCGGCCTGTGTATAAGAAAGCAATTTATTTGGAATTAATATGAACTAGCGGACAGGATCTACGTCAGAGGAGACTACGTAGTAAACAAAATATTAATGACTTATTTCAGAAAATTGAATTTATAGGTTATGTAGTACTGTTGTACTATTATCATATATGATTATGATAGTACAAGAGCCTAAGAGGAGAAAAAAGGCTGTTATCTCAGCCCAATTTTTGATCACTTTGATGAAAACTATGTATAATTACTAGTCAAAATTGTTGAGTCTGCCAAGTATAAGGAGGGGGAATATAAAATGGCCGCTGTTTGAATGCAATAAAATAATTTAATTTTTCATTCGAAGCTCTATAGCTTAAAAAGTAGGAACAACACAAGAAAACCTAAGAGAACGTCATTTAAAGATAAGCAAATTTTCTAAAATATGACCCCTAAAAGAGTTATTTATGTTTAATAGTTCTCGAGATGTAGCTTTTTTAAAAAGCAACATTTCATGAAAATGTTATATGGGACGCACTGAAAGATCAGTAGTTAGTGAATTTATTTTGAAAAATCTATATCTCAAAAACCATTTGACGTACAGATGTCTATTAGCATTCAAATTAAAGCTAGTTTAATGAGCTATAAAGTATTTTATGATGTTTATCTTTGTAGGAGTAATGGTTTTCATGAAATTTGCTAATATAAATTGATTTATAGTTGTTTGGACAAATTTTTATTTGCCAAATTTATATTCGTATGTGAATATCATAAAAACTACTACCCCTACGAAGATAAGCCTCATGAACTACTTTATAGTAAATTAAATTTCCTTTATTTTGAGAGTTGGCAGACATATGTGCGTCTTATGAATCTAGAGATATATTATTTTCCAAAATCCAACATTTTATACGAACAACTATAGAAATTAACATTTTGTGAGTTTATTTTGCCAAATATCATAAACACTACTAGTCTTACTAAGATAAAAATTTTTAACTATTTTATAGTAAATTTAACTAGCTTTAATTTGAGCGCTGGCAGACATCTGTATTTCTGAAATGAAGTTTTTCATAAATCACACTTATTGTCCGAACAACGATAAATCAATTTATTTTAGCATATATCATGAAAACTACTATTCCTACGAAGGTAAAAGTCATAAACTTCTTACATAAACATAATAAATAGTCCATTATACTAGCTTTAATTTGAGTGCTAATAGATATCTGTACATCACATAGTTCCTGAGATATAGATTTCTCAAAATAAATTAACAAAACTACTAATCTTTCAGTACATATATTAGAAATTTTGCTTTTTAAAAAGCTATATCTCGAGAACAATTGGACGTAAATAGCTTTTTTAAGGCTAATATTTCAGCAAATTTACAAATAATGTGCTCTTAGGTTTCTAGTGTTGTTGGTAGTTTTTAAGATACAGAGTTCCTAATGAAGAAGTAGTATTTTTTAAGGTTATGAAACAGGTGGCACTTTTTATTCCCCTACCTATACTTGGCAGACTCATCAATTTTAACTATTAATTACACATAGTTTTCATTAAAGTAATCAAAAATTGGGGTGGGATAACTGCCTTTTTTACTTCCCGTCTCTTGTACTATGTGAACCGAATCCAATTCATGCTAAAGATAAGCAATACTAGCCGAAATCAGTTGTAATTTCTGTCTGTACCCTCAGGATTGGACCTTAAACTGTTATTTATGTAACGCAAAACCATTTGCTTAGAGCTGGACACCTATCGTCCCATCAGGAGGTATAATATTTTTTTGTTTCCTTTTTTGTTGTTTAATATTATTAAACAAAAACTGACGTTTTTGTTCTACTGCTTTATTCAAACGAATTTGGATAGCCCATCTTGTGTATAATGTTTGTTATTAGTTTATATAAACGATCTGTTTTGTAAACTAATAACAACTAATATTATATATAATTATTAAATTATATATAATTATATATAATTATATATTATACAACTAATATTATAAAATACTAACAACTAATAAAAACTAATAACTTATCATTTTTATAAAATTACTACAATTGATTATCTATTTCATGTATTTCACAAGCTAACTCTATTTGTACGGGGGTTGCCTCATAAATAAATTAATATTATTATTATTATCACTAATATATTTAAAAACCATTTAATCAAACACCGGATAAGAGGGTAAATCGCTCTATTGTAGATCTTTGGGACATCAAGTTTAATCATTTTGGAATTTCATTCAAAAATACAAGATAAAAATATATCTTTAATTGGTTCATTTAGAACGCTTACAAAATCATTAATTGCTCATTCTGTGTTTTTTTAATGATAATATAATGGCGATAAACATGACTAATTCTAAAGTAATATGATATTTGAAGTGTTTACTTAGTGCGATTACTTAGTAATGACTGTTGATAAAAAAACTTTTTTTATATCGATTTATTGAATTATTATCTATAACATCATACTTAGTATTTTAGAAAAATGGTGATTTCTCATTCACTTACCTATATACAGTAAGGTGAAGCATTAATATTGTGAAAATTTTCGAATTTTAATTTTCAATGGTATTAAACATTTTAAGGTTTCTGGAACCCGATATTATTCCTTCCGTTATATACTCCCTAACCACCCAAACCCACTAGTTTCTAACCTTGCTTCCTCTTCCATTCCTGGCAATCCTCCCAGGCACCTGAAAAGAAGATGCCCTCGTGACCTTATATTGTAAAATGTTTTTAGAGTTCGACTAGTTAGTAGTAGGGGGGGGGGGTAGTTTATCTACATGCTGCATCATATCATTATAATTATGTCATTATGATCAAATTTACTTGTTGTATTTTTTATACAGTTGTAAATATCAATAAATAAATTTTAAAAAAAATTTTCTGAGTACCTGAGTTCAAATAACTAAGTTTTATAAATTGGTCAGCCTTTGTGTACGTGTGTTTTCTTACGTGTACAGCCTAGTTAAAAAAACAATAATTTGCAGGAAACTGAAATATTGTATTTAAGTGAAGTTTGTACCTCAGGGTAGTATCATTGGTCCTATCCTTTATACAGTTTTTACAGCTGACATCCCAACCCATCCTAACACTATTCTCCTATGGTGCCAAAACTGGAGGATTAAAATTAATTCCAATAAATCCCACCAAATCACATTTACTCTTCGTCGTAAAGCTTCGTCTTGCCCTACAGTATCTTTTAATAATACCCCGCTTATTCCTGTTGAAGAGATCCGTTACTTAGGACTAAATCTGGACAAACGGCTGGCATGGAATCCTCACACAAGACTGAAAAGACAGGAAACTGCTCGTCGATTCCGACAATTACAACATTTACTAGACAAACGGTCCAAACTTCCAATCCATTACAAAAGACTGATCTACATGACTATTATAAGGCCTGTTTGGACATACGGAGTTGAGCAATGGAGCTCCACTAAACCATCTAATTCCTCTCGAATCTAATTCTTACAGTCCAAAATCCTTCGTAAAATCCTTAATGCTCCTTACTTTGTCACAAATCAAATCATCCATCAGGACCTCAATGTTCCCTATGTTGCCGATTTGGCCAGAACCAGATACCAATCCTTCCATAATAAACTTCCTAATCATCCAAACCAACTCTTTTCTAACCTGGCTTCTCCTTCACTACCTAATAATCCTCCTAGACGTCTGAAAAGAAGATGGCCTCGAGATCTCCTCCTTTAGAAATGTTTTTGGAGTTCTATCAATGGGTATATTCTCCACATGTTTTTATCATTTTATAATATCACTTACAGCAAATATACTTGATGTGTATATATGTATACAGTTGTAAATATCAATAAATAAATTATTTAAAAAAAAAAAAAAGTGAAGTTTATAATTCGCTAAAATTAACTTTCCGGAAGCGTCTCTTTATATAGTCGTTTCTCATTTTTTTACCATTTTTAAAAAACGCCTCTAATGAAATGTATTAAACCCGCATTATGTAAAATTAGATTATCTTTAATATCAGGTGAAGGGTCAGGGGTTCAGTACTTTGTAAGGAAGTAATTATTATCTGTTACCTGTAGCCGTTGAGTCAGCCCTGTGGGTTCGGGAGACCTCTGGGGTCCACACAGCCTTTTTAATTGGTTGAAAATCTGGCGGTCGAGCGTGATTCCGACCAAATCACCTCCTTTCACAACCGTTGGTCTAGTAACAGTACTCCCTAACAAAGTACTGAACCCCTGACCATTCATGGGTTATAGCTGTATAGATTTAATATCAGGTAGGTTTCATTTTAATTGATTAAAAAAAAACTCTCCAGTATCTTCAATTCTTTAATATCTTTAATCTTATTCTTTAATATAATTAACCAAATTTCATTGTTGGTGGCAATAAACGAATGATAAATATTAGACTTTCGTTATTATATAACTAAATTAAAAAAAATAAATGTTTTCGTTTTTGTTTGTTCGTTTTTTTATGTTTGTTATAACAATAATTTTACCTTCGGTATCCTGTTTATGTAATAAATACTGTATTGAAGAACATAATATTCCAGTTTCGAATTGCATTTTGATTACTTAAATCTCAATGTAGAGTGATAAGAGTATGTTGTGGGGTATGTACCATTTTTCTTCCTTTTATATATGATCACTTATAATGCTGTGTTCTGGCAAGACAGCGTTTCTAGAGCTGATGGGGATTAAAGAAACAGCATTTTATTATTTATTTCTGCCTGCAGTTATCTCTATTTATAATGTATATCTCTATACACTGAAGACTGATTGGAACTGACCTATAGTTCTTAGACTTGCTATATATTTAGAACAAGAACTAGATACCACAGACCCCCTTGATATGATATACTTGATATTATTGTTTGTAATTATTCATCGGGTATCCTTTCCAATAGTGACGCGTTCACCAATTTAGAAGGCTATGATAATGAGGTGGCATGCAGAGATCCTAAACTATAGATTCAAGTTCACTTAATACGCTATAGATTGAGAATATCAATGAGACGATTTATCTTCTATTGATTCTAATTTAATTATTTTTATAATCCACTTTGGTTGAAGATATATTTTTGCATCTATTGCGTAAGAAATAATATTACGATTATTCTGTTTTCAAGAACTAATCATTGATTATAGGTTAGTATCATCATGTTATTAATTCTAAGTTATTATTCATTATGTCTTACATTTACTTTTGAGTTCAAAATTTTAATGGATCATAAAACCAAAACCTCCAAAAGCTCAATTTTTTTTAGAACATTATTTATACCATAAGTACATTTATGTAATATAGGTAATTTAATTAACCTGTGCAATCGATTATTTTTTTAATCGAACCAGGTCTCGATTTATATGACAACTATTTTAGTAAAATTAGTACATTAATAAAATTTATTAAATTAGTAAAATAATAACAACTATTTTAATGAGCCAAAGTTTCGCCCCACGTTGCAGGGCTTCGTCAGGGCTGACAGTCAAAATCAGAACTCAGGGGCTCAGGAACCTTAATTGTTTAATACCGTTGAAAAATAAAATTCTTAATATAGATAATAATTT
>NW_027113536.1:106756-113077 GCF_000696795.3 Halyomorpha halys
CAGTAGAGTACAGTAGAGTACAGTAGAGTACAGTAGAGTACAGTAGAGTACAGTAGAGTACAGTAGAGTACAGTAGAGTACAGTAGAGTACAGTACAGTACAGTACAGTACAGTACAGTACAATACAATACAATACAGATAATAATTTTACATTCATTGACCCTGACTTTAACTTCTGTTAACAGCCCTTACGAAGCCCTGCAACGAGTTTTGGCAGCTTTGTTGGAGCATGGTCTACTCTGCATTAATCCTCATCAAGCTGAAGAACCTGAGGCCTGGCCTGGCTGGATATGTGCGAATACCTCTCACTGCTTCGCTGATCCCTATGGAGTGACTCGCTCTCTCCTATCGAATGAAAACCTTTTTTCCTTTCTTCTTCTTTTTTTTAAATATTTATTTATTGCTATTTACAACTGTAAATTATAATACGTTTAGTAAATCTGATTTAAGTTAAATTGGAGTGTTACAGGCGTGTAGAGAAACTACCCATTAGTAGCACTCTAATAACATTTTACATTAGCTGGTCCCGTGGCCATCTTCTTTTCAGGCACCTCGGATGATTGTCAGGAATGGAAGAGAATGAAAGGTTAGAAACTAGGGGGTTTGAGTGGTTAGGGAGTTTACATTGGAAGGAATGATATCTGGTTCGGGATAGATCGGTTAAATAGGGAACATTAAGGTCTTTATGTATGATTTTATTTGTGACAAAGTAAGGAGCATTGAGGATTTTACGAAGGATTTTGGATTGTAAGGCTTGAATACGAGAGGAATTCGAAGGTTTAGTAAAGCCCCAAAGCTCAAATCCATTTGTCCAGATTGGTCTTATTACAGTCATGTAGATCAGTCTTTTTTATGTGTTGGAAGTTTAGACCGTTTGTCTAGTAAGTGCTATAATAGTCGAAATCGACGTGCACTTTCCCGTCTTTTCAGTCTTGTGTAAGGATTCCAGGTTAATCGCTTGTCCAAATGTAGTGCAAGGTACCGGATCTGTTCGACAGGGGTAAGAGTAACATTATTAAATGAAACTGTAGGGCAGTCAGTAGGTTTACGACGAAGGGTAATGGTGATTTGATGGGATTTGGTGGAATTTATCTTAATCCTCCAATTACGACACCTTTCTTTTTAAAAATACCATCCCTCCCCCCTACTTTCTTCCAGCCATCTCATTGGCTTCAATAATTTTTGGGAATGAAATAAGAACTTTAATAATAAAGAATTAAATTTTTTGGCCTGCCGCTGCCCCTACAGGTCAAGTCCTTTTTGACCTGCTCTTGAGGAGGCGACAAAAGCCGACATTGTACCTGTTTAACTTAACTAATTTATTTTCCTCATGTTGATATTTTCGATAAATAGCAGCTGGGGCTTAAATAGTTCTAAATTTCGTGATTTTTTTCCGTGAGTTTTTATTCTTTATTCATGTCGATTGGCGTGAGATAATTTTATTTTTTTAATGTTTTCAGTTCTGACAATACTTGGATTGGAAACATATTGTCTAATTAGTTTTTACTACAATCCAGAGAATCAATATTATTTTTTCATTAGGATCTTCTAATAATATTGAAATTAATTTCTTTCTTAACTAACTGACTTAGATCCTATCGAGACCTTTTTTAGAAGCACAAAATTATATATTAATCCAACTGCTTATTTAATTTTAATACAAAATTCATTTTTATCCACGTAAGGTAAAATTGTAGATTTGACACCTATAAATTAGGAGCATGTTAGTTAATTTTTTATTAACTCGTCTATTGACTCATGCAAAAATAAAGGCACGTGGGAATTTTCGTATTGCTTATCTAAAGCAAATGATAAAAGGAGAGAGATTAAATTGACTGCCAAATTTTTACTCTCTAGCTTAAGAGATTTCAGTAAAAAGGAGATTAATTTTTATTATACTTGATTAGAGAATTTAAAAAACAAAATTGAGATTGAATGCGGTAAGATTTTGTGATTATTTTTTTTAATATTGCTTTAAAAATGCTCGACTACGTACTGATTTTTTTTTTCTTCTGACACTTCTATCGCGTGTTGATAGAAATCTATAACATAGATTATTCTTTTCATAGAAAAGTTATTTAAAATGCCTCGTTCTAGCGATTCAACATTTATGTCAGCGGGTTCGTAAATATATCGTGTAAATATACACAACTAAGAGTATTCGTTGGGATTCTGCCTGAAAATTAACTGGAAAGTATTATCATTTACATATGTTAATACTATAATATATATTACCTTGTAAATAATTTTAAATAGTATTTGAGTTTTGTTAGTGTTTAATTTAGTTACATTCATTTTTATTTATTTTATTTTAATTGGATTTAGTTATTTGAAAAGAAAAATATGTAATTATATTTGTGTGTTATAATGAGAAAAGGGCAGCGGTAGCAGCGTGGTAACGCGCCAGTCTACCAATTCACAGGTTGTCGGATCAAATCCAGGTCCCATCCGGGCTTTTTTCAAGCACAAAATAATGCAAAACTCACTGACAACCTCCCCCCGGGCATTTGTGAGGCCCGTTAGCCAATGGGTGGCACTTACAAAAAGTAGGGGTGGGAGTGACGAACCCACCCTGCGAAAAAAACACGTCAAGAAACGCGAGATGTATTTCCTAATACTGGGAATATTACCTCCTAATATCGGTAAATACATCGCGCGAAGACTTAGGCCTACATGGTCTGTTGTTATTATAAAATAATAATAATAATGAGAAATAGAGACAGTTGCTAAGAGTTGATCACCATTGCTAAGAGGTTGCCTCTCAACAGGCCGACCATCTTCGTTTTTTATATCAGTACCATTAGCCTACTAAGCACAGTACTAATTAGCTAGTGGCCATGGTAGCGTCTAAGCAGCCCTGTCTGCAATTATAATTTAATATTTTGAACATTTTTAGTGAGTTAACCATCATTACATTTCGGAACCAGTCCTTATCTGTGTTTCAACTTTAATATGAATTCCGGATAATTAGTGGCCATGACCGTGTGTAACCAGCTCTGTCTGCGTTCATTTTAGTATTATTTATTGTCATTTTGAGTGCGTTAACAGACATTACAGTCCGAAACCAGACCTCATCTGCGTTTCGACTTGAATATTAATTTTGGTAATTAGTCGGCTCGCCTAATACATTAATACGATTTCCGGATATTTGGACTATTGATGAGCCACTACACCAATTTTGGACCATTGCAGCGGTGTATTTAGCTACAAGAGCTGCGACCTACACACCTCGGCAGCACTCTTCCTCTGACCTATCGGAGTGGAGCAACCTTAGTATTTATTTTATATATATTTATTTGTTTTTTTTGTAAAATAGTTTCTTTTCGTTTTCATTATTTATCTAACTATTTTATTTTTTGTCTGGGAGGCCTTTTAATTTTTACTTGTATTCATTGTTAGTCATCTTTTGTTTATTTTTAGTTATTTTTATAGGTTTAGATTGTATGTATCCAGAGCATCCAAAAATTTCCTGCATCCATTTTCACTTAAAAACTACACAATATGGGCATGTCAGTTACATTTATATGGGTTCCAAGCCATGTAGGAATCGCAGGGAATGAACTAGCCGATCACGCTGCAAGAGAAGCACTCGCGCTTCCGGGATGGGGTAAAGCAATTTTAACTCCGTCAGAGATGAGCAGGCCTCTTGGAAAGGAAGTCAAAGATAAATGGCAATCTTTTTTGGAATGAATAAATTAAAAATTATTAAAAAGGATGTCAAGCCCTGAGGTACCTCCAGTTGTAAATGCCGTAGAGAGAAGGTTGCACTGACCAGGCTGAGAAAAGGTCACACTCCTATCTTATATCAAAAGAAACGCCTAAGAACTGCCAGTATTGCAACAACAATCTAACAATAAACCATATTTTGCAGCAAAGCCCATATTTCACACCACACCTCAATACCTTAGAACTAAACCAAGATACCTCAAAAACCTTTGGAGACGATGATAAAACAATAAAATTAGTGTTTCAGTTTTTAAAATCACAACATTTACTGACAAAAATATAACTTGAACGGAAAGGAAAAAAATAATAATAATAAAATAAATAAAATAATAAATAATCAAATTAAAAAATAACTAAAATTAAACGAATATAAGAAAAATTAAATAAAATATAAATGACGTTGATGACCAATAAAGTTTGGTGCCACTGAACAAACAAACAAACGTAGCGACACCAAATTAGGTTTCTAGGGAAAATTCGGGAACAAGGGTACGACATATAAAGTTTCAAGGAATTTTGGTTGAAACTAATCATATTAACACAATATATGCAGCTAGTAATTAGTAGTAAGCTAGTAGCAAAGATTGTAGTTATTGCACTGTTTGGGATATGAAAAAAAAATACCAAGCCAAAAGAAATAGTTGGTTTGCTATTCTGACCAATACACTCGCCAGAAGTTCTATTTATATTTCTTAAATTACTTGATTTTGATTTCTAAATAAAAATTCAGATTGACAAAATTTGGTGTAATATCTGAAATTGTTACATACAGTTATTGGCTGATATTATTTTGCTTAACATTTAATAACTGTACCTTTTACATTAACCATGTAAAGCCCACTAGGCTAGCATTTAATAAATAAATAATAAATTATAAATAATAATTAACTTTTGCATTTATTTAGAAGTTCTACTTTCCTATAACTTTGTTTATAAAAAATGTAGTTTTTCTTTCTGTTTATAATACATTTATTAAACTGTTTCTGTTACTGTGTTATATATAACTGAAGATAATCACTAGACTTGAAGTATTCCTAAAATATATTTTTTAATTAACAACAAAGTGCAATCATCTTGCAACAAGTCAACGCATTCAAAAACTACCTCGGAACAGAGTTGGGCAAAAATTATCTATAGTTGAAACTAATAGTTAAAATTATCATAGATACGATATTTATTTATTAATGGTCCATTCATGAATAAGGGTTGTATCCATGACAATTTTAATTATTAGTTTCAACTATATTTCCCATCTCTGTCTCGCAAAGAAGATTTGCCTAGCCAGACCCAACTTCATTATTCCGCAACAGGATTTACTTATAGACGCAATACTTCATTTTATTAAGTTTCAGAGGCTTATCATTAAACCACTACATTTTCCTACTGGGCTTGATAGACCCCTGGCTTCTTTCATTCGTAAGGGTTATGAGTCAACACACGTTAGTTTTTTTTCGCAATTTTTGGTCATAGGTTGACAGTCATAGATCAATCCTGTAATATTTTCTTTTTATATTCTTTATTTCTATGTTATACACTAACTTTCAACACTTTTTTTCTGTTTATTAAAAATACATGTCAAATTTAATTTTCACTATTGTTTATTATGATTTTCTTTTGTTTCATTTTCATATTTACATTGTATACACTTTTACACATTAACTTAAATCTGATTCAACCAGCCTCTGTGGAAGGCTTATGTAAGGTTCAACTTTGAACCTACTGTATGAAGTATGCCTTCAACTTAATTGCCAGACACACCTCACTTTTGGTTGGCTAGTTGGGTATGAGTGGACTGTATATAAATGAAAAATGATGCATGACTAGATGATAATAAAACTCTATTATATGAATTACAAGTGGTGTAGGGGGTGGCCGAAAGAGACATTTATGGTAAGGTGGGTTAATAAATTTTGAAAGACTGGACTATGGAAAATTGTAGATGTAATGAGGTGGTTGGTGATGATGTAGATGTTAGTTGTTGCATTAGGTGGACTTACTCCATTCTCTGACTTTTCTCTCCTTATCTCCTGAATTCACTCATTTCCTGATCTCTCTCTCCCTCTCCTCTGCTCCAGGGGCGGGGTACCTCTGAGTCTCTCTACTCACTTATTTTCATTATCAAGGATTGTGAAGAAGAAGAGAAAAAAAAACTGAGTTGACAAAATACACAAACAAGATGGCTCTCTCTCTCGTTAGCCTGGTCACTTCTCTTGCCACCGAGGGCGCTGGAGGAGGTAAGATTTGGCTGTTGGCCACATGGAGCGCTACTAATCCTATATATGGCAGCCTTTCCGATTCAACCTTTCGGTTGCCGTAGGTTACCTGGAACACCTACATTTCCGCCACAAAAATTGTCTTATATGTACATATTTCAGGCTAAATTAGTTTCTATAACATAATTGGCTTAAGCAATAAATAATTATAAAGTGTTCAAGAATATTTTGATAACTTAAAATCTTTATTCATTAATATATGTGGTTTTTATAAAAAAAAATTAGAAACAGAATATTTATAAATACCAGGTCATTCAAAAAGTCCTGTCGTTTTTTTGGGGGAAATTATAAATAAATAAATATTTTCAAATAATCACCTTTA
>NW_027113536.1:114172-114824 GCF_000696795.3 Halyomorpha halys
TGTATTGAACGGAATTAATTAGCAAACACTCTAGAATCAAAATAAACAACGAACAAACGAAAAACGACAGGACTTTTTGAATGCCCTGGTAAATAAATATTAAAACAAATTCTTTTTCCAAGGAAATTCAGGATGTCTTTCGAATTGCCTCAATACACCTGTAGAGGCGCTGCCTCCTATTGCCCTCCCGTCCTCACCTTGATCTAACTCGTTGATTCGATCCAAATCCTCTCTAGTCAATTTAAAATCGAATATCTTAACAAAAAAGAAATTGTTGATGAAAAATTAATTCTAATTTTAATAGTATAAGAACATGAATTAAAAGAAAACTTACATCAAAACATTCTCGAATCCTATTCGGATTCATCGCTTTTATCAAAGTTGCAACACCACATTCAATTAAATATCTTAAAATAATCTGTGAAGGCCTTTTCTTGTGCTTCTTAGCAATGTCTGCAATGATTGGATCCTTCAACAAAGAAGGAACAAACTTTCTAAAACGAAAAAAAAAAAAAAAGTGTTCTATTAATCTTATTAAAAAGTAAAGGGACTATTAAAAAATACAGAAGAAGGGGGATAACACTGATGTTTTAAAAAAATAGAAACTTTGTTAAATTAAAAATCAGACTCATTACTTGTCTGCCATACCTTG
>NW_027113536.1:115054-120524 GCF_000696795.3 Halyomorpha halys
TAATAATAATAATAATAATAATAAAGGCTTAACGAACTCGAAGGTTCGATGCCGATACCAACAAACCCTCTCTACATACATCCTTCCAGTGATGCCCCTCCAAACCCAATTCCACTAAATCTGTTTTAACATAATCCTCCCATCTACGTTTTGGTCTACCCCTCGGACGTTTACCCGTTGGTTCAGTGTTTATTACCATTTTAGGGATCTGCTCATTACTAAGCCCTATAACCTGACATGCCCATCTTATACGCCCCCATGCTATAACTTCAATTATATTTACCGGGTGTAGGTCCCTTAATTCAGCGTTGTGTAATCTTCTAAATTCTCCCGTTAATTCATCCTTTTTTGGTCCGAATATTTTGCGTATTACTTTATTTTCGAAAACCCTAAGACGCTGTTCATCCCATAGTGTAAGATGCCACGCTTCACATCCATAACAGTGGGAAGGATAATGGTTTTTAAATTCTAATTTTTAGGTTTTTCGATGGAAGGCGCGAGCTAAGCAGTTTCGAAATTGAAAAATAATAAGCATTTCCCGCCTTCAACCTAGCTTTTATTTCCCCATCAATTTCGTTTTTTCTAGTTAGCGTATAACCTAAATACTTAAACTTACATACCTGTTGAAACGTATTTCCTCCTATATCTATATCACCGAAATTGCTCGCGTTTCTACTGCTAACCATATATTTTGTTTTATCCGCATTTATTTCAAGACCTAGTTCCTTACTGGATTTTATTAGCGTGGTTGTATTTAGTTCTATAGATTCTTTGTCATCACCTAATAATACCAAATCATCTGCATTCCCTAGCATCGGTATTTTACCACCCAATGTTAAACCCTTTTCGGTATTCATGACACTTTTAATGACGGATTACCGATTTGTACCTTATTATACGTTTCAGTCATGCACTTCCGTGCGAGATTTACCAACTTCTTTGGTATTCCATGTTCAATCAGAATATTATACTGCTTCTGGTTTCGTATATTATATGAAGGTTAAGTATATGTACTGGTCCTAATCTATTTTATCTCTCCTTCCCCAATATTTTACTTATTTTTCATTTTTGTTTAGTCATTCGTCATTGTTCCAATAGCCTTTGTTTCCTTTCCTTGTTTCTGTATTTTTTACATTGTTTTATAAATCACTTGTTATATTATTTATATACTGATAATTATGTACATTATGTTAATACGGAATGTGTGAATAGATATATGATTGTAAAATATATTATTTTTATGAATCATAGTATTAGGTTCAGGTTGGATGTGAATAGATACAGAAACTAGTCTCTTTTATTGCTGGGAGCTGTGAAGAGGAATACAATGGGAGAAAACTCTTAGAGACGTAATGATTTTCTAACAACTATGTAATTTATTATAAGTAAAAAATATGTATATTATTGCTCTGACTAATAAAAATACTTACTTCTCCCCGTCTAATCCAACTAAAACTTGTTTCAAACCAGGGGACCCTTTTACTGTTACTGCAATGCCATTCCTTTTGCAGAAAGAAATAAGTTCTTTCTGCTGGCAGTAAACATGAAGCTCAGTGGTAAGGTTTGAAGGTTTGATGGTACAATGGTTGAGAATCCTTTGAACCTGACTCTGATTAAAATGTGCCAGGCCAATACTCCTCGCACGGCCAGCAGTAACCTGTTCTTCCATTCCCTGTAAAATTTCAGAGACTGAATCACCTTTAGGTTTATTCACTATTGATTAAGTTAATTAACCTTTGAAACATTTCATTTCGTATCAATAATACTTGATATCATTTATTCAGGTGAAACTTCAGTAATTATATTGACCTTCCTACAAAAGTATATACTCGGACCAGTTTAATGAATAACATTTAATTTCAGAAAGTTAGCTATACTGCAAGCTTCAAGGATAGAATTTAAACAAATTATTTTTAATAATGATATATTTTAATTTTGAATTATATAAAATATTTTTCAATTTATCTAGGTTTAAAAAAAATATATAAATTAAACTAGGTACCGCACTAAATCTGGATATTCTTATATTTTTTTAAGGATATTATTTGGCGTATATAACAGAAAAAATCGTAGGATTCCTGCTAGTACAAGAGCCAGGAAGAAAAAAAAGGCAGTAATTTCACCCCAATTTCCGATTACTTTAATGAAAACTATGTATAATTAATAGTCAAAATTGATGAGTCTGCCAAGTATAGGTAGGGAGAATAAAAAATGGCAGCTGTTTCAAAACGTTAAAAAAAAATTAATTTTTTATTCGCAGCTTTGTATCTTTAAAACTACTAACAACAATAAGAGAACAATATTTAAAGTAAAGTAAATTTGCTGAAATATTAGCCCTAATAGAGCTATTAAAGTTCTCGAGGTATAGCTTTTTAAAAAGCAACATTTTATAAAAATGTACCAAAAGTTTAGTAGTTAGTGAATTTATTTTGAGAAATCTATATCTCTGAAACTATGTGACGTATTAAAGCTAGTTTAATGGGCTATGAAGTAGTTTAATACGTTTATCTTCGTAGGAGTAGTAGTTTTCATGATATTTGCTAAAATAAATTGATTTATAATTATGAGAGATTGTTGACCGTGGATGATGAACGAGGAGAAGATGGTTGGGGGTGCGGTCAAACATAAACACAAATAAGTAGGATTAACCTATTTTTAATGTGCCAACGTTTCGACTAGAGTTTCTAGCCTTCTTCAGGGGAAAACACAACAAAATAACAACCACAGTAAGTATAGAAAAATAAAAAAAGAAAAAAGAAACTATAAACAGATTAATTTTACACATAAAATGAATAATTTTACAAAATAGAATTAATACAATGAAGTGATGAAAGAAGCGGGAAATAAAATGTATAAATTTTAAAGGTAATTGAAAAAGTGGGTAAAATTACATAATTAAGGAAATGAAATAAAAATGAAGTTATATAATGCAAAGAAGTATGAACATATTAGTTATTATTAATTTAAAAATTGAAATATGAAAAAAAAAATGAAAATTGAGAGGAAGAAAATATATGTAGCAATAATAGATGATAAAGAGGCAAAATATAAGTAAAGTAGACCAAGAAATGAATAGAAAAAAAAAATTCTGGAAACACCAATAATAATATAGTGAACAAAACTTACAACGCGGGTAAGGAAAATGGATGAAAGTGGAGAAAATAAGGGGTAAGAGTAAAACAAAGAAAGGGAAAAGAAAACAAAAAAAGAATAAAGATGAACCTGTTAGCTGGAAAATCAAACGCTTATGGATACTGCGCTAATGACGGCCAAACTCAGAATTAAAAAAACCGTTACAAGAATGACTAAGTGTTATTTTTTTGTTTTTTATAAAGGAAACGTTACGCGAGGGTGAAAATGAAAAATAAAAGTAGAAAAATATAGCTAATCAATATAATTGATTTATAGTTGTTCGGACAATAAGTTTGATTTATGAAATACTTTATCAGAAACCATAAGACCATGTCTACCAACACTCAAAGTAAAGCTAGTTAAATTTACTATAAAATAGTTTATAACATTTATATTTGTAGGAGTAGTAGTTTTTATAATATTTGACAAAATAAGATCACAAAATGTTAATTTCTAGTTGTTCGTATAAAATGTTTGATTTTTGAAAAAAATATTTCTCTAGATTTATAAGACACACATATATCTTCCAGCACTCAAAATTAAGGAAATCTAACTTACTATAAAGTAGTTTATAGTAAACTTATCTTTGTAGGGTTAGTACTTTTTATGATATTCGCATATGAATAATATATAAATATTTGGCAAATGAATATTTATCCGAACAACTATAAATCAATTTATTTCAGCATATGTCATGCAAACTCCTACTCTTACGACGATACACGTCATAAACTACTTTTTATTACATCAAACTAGCTTTAATTTTAGTGCTAAGATACATCTTTACGTCAAATGATTTTTGAGATAAAGATTTTTCAAAATAAATTCACTAACAACTGATATTCCCGTATGTTCCATACAACATTTTTATGAAATTTTGCTTTTTAAAAAGCTATATCTCAGGAACTATAGAACGTAAATCTTATTACTCTTCTTTAAATAATGATCTTTTGGATTTTCAAGTGTTGTTGGTAGTTTTACAGATACAGAGCTCCGAATAAAAAATTATTTTTTTTTAACGTCTTGAAACAGCTCCCATTTGTTATTCCCCCTACCTATACTTGGCAGACTCATCAATTTTGACTAGTAATTATACCTAGTTTTCAATTAAGTAATCAAAAATTGGGGTGAAATAACTGCCTTTTTTCTCCTCTTGCTGCTAAGAAAAACATTAGTAAGTTATATATAGAACATTAAAAAGGTTGTTTTTTTTTAAATAGGAACCCTTAGAGAAATATTTTCTGTGTCCAGCCATGGTATCCACTGAGGTTCCCCTTCGATTCAGGTATAATTAGATCGATCAGGGCATTATCAAATATTAAAAGAACAATTTAAAAAAAACATAGACAGTTAACAAAAACATAAATAAAATAAACAAACCAAAAAAAAACAACACAAAAGTGAACAAGTGCCATAAGGGGAAACAGAAGAGAAGAAGTGGTTGATGCAATAATTAGAATAGGACATTCCAAATTAACACACCTCCACTTAATCACAAAAAAGGACCAGCCTATATGACAAAACCTGTCAGTCACCATTATTCATAAAGCATATAATTGAAGAATGCTCATCATTTCGTCAAGCCTTCGAAAATAAGAAAATTCCTCGTACAAGAGAATTGGCCCTTAAAGACTCAGCAGAATCCATAGACAAAATAATAAAATTTCTGAAAGAAACTCAACTTTATACTTAAATATAATCCACGAATGTCGACCATGTAAAAAGGAAATAGTCTACATTCAACAATCAAATGTCAAAGACGAGAAGATATATAAAGTAAAAAGGGTGTAATAACCTAGATGTTAATCGCCCTGAATAAAAATCTAATCTAAATAACATAGATAAAAGATTTTAGCTAAAGCATTTCATTCATTTAATAAACCATTGATAAATAAATATGGTATCCATGACAATTTGAGCTATTAGTTTCATAGTTGCTCAACTCTGCCCCCTGTCCGCCTAATCGCGTACTAACCAATATCTCACTAATTATACAATTTTAATTTACATGTATTCTGTAATGTTTTCATGTTTTCAACATAGTGTAAGCAGGAAAAAAAATGTCAAATCTTCATCCCTTCATCTGTTCTTCAATTTATTAAACCATATATGTATAATAAAATATTACCAATTACGTATCACACCAATTCCCAATTACGTATGTATATATTAATATTGTTGCTATTTAATAAAAGAGGTAAGAAAAAATAAATAAAAAAAATATTATTCGGTAATTACTAAAAACTTTTTTATATAATAGAATGACGTAAAAATATGGTTAAAAATAAATAAATTTCAGATTTATTTTTTATTAATATAGTTGTTTGAGAGTGGTTTA
>NW_027113536.1:120914-125678 GCF_000696795.3 Halyomorpha halys
AAGAATAAAGTTGAGAGAAAAGAGATCAAAATTGTTTTAAAAAGTAAATAAATTTCATTACTTTCCAGGTTTTCACAAAATCTGTTTTTAGGTCCAATAATATATCTCCGTTTTCATCAACAGGTGTTAATATTGAATCTCCTTCTCTAATGAAGCCCATAGGAGAACCAATTTCGTACAAATCTACATAATCTAGTTGCAATGAATCCAAAGACATTCTCATAAAGTGTTCCACGTCTTCATATCTATTGCCAACTGGAGGTAGCTACAAAAAAATAATTTTAACAGATATAAATAAATATGATAAATATTATTAAGTAAATAAACAATACCATGGCCGAAACAAAAAGATCTTCTCTCCTGATTTTGTTGCTTTCAAACATTTCTCTAAGAATAGACCCAATGGCTCTGCATTCTCCAAACCAAGTCCTGATACCTATGTCGCCTAGGCCTAATGCAGTATTCAATGCATTTCTGAGATCTTCGTCTGTGGTCTTAAAAAATTATTTATAATATATCATTTTATAATTATAAAAATTTTAACTAAATCAATAAAAAGTGGTATGCCATGTACTGTTTTGACTTATAAAGATAATATATTGTTAGGAATTAATATAAAATATATTAAGAATATATAAATCAAATGTTCAACATAAAAACAAATTAGAAAGAAATAATAGCAAAAGAGATCCAATAAGTTAAAGAGTACTCACTCAGTGTAACAACGCTTACCAAATAATTTGTCATAGGAACTGAGAAGCGGCCAATTTTTTTTTATTAGCATAATTTTTTTATTTATTGATAGATATTACAATCTGCCACACAGTTTTGGCCAATAGGTAATAGAGATTAATGATCTCATACATATTAAAATAAAATAAAATAAAATAAATAAATGAATAAAAAAACTCAAAATATATACAAACAGAAGAATAAACAAAATGAAAATAGTCAAACTATCTGTATGAAAAATAAATAAATAAAGTAACATTATGATAAAATAATTGTAACATAATAAAGAGGAAGGAATGTCGATAACAGTTTTTAACAAATCATTTAAATAAAAAAATTATATGATACGTATGCAATTTTCTTAGAAAAATGTAAACAGTATTTCACCGTAATTTTCATCTTCAATATTATCTGTGTGAATAAATCCACTTCAAGGAGTATGTAAATTATTTATTCCAACGGTTTTGGTATTTCTACTCCTCCAAATAAATGACTTGGAGAAATCTCTTCCCACAGTTAACTCACGTTAGAGCTCCACTGCACAGAACCTCTGAATTCAAGATGGAATAAATAATATAAAAAATATATAATATAAAAAAAAAAAAAACGTATGTTCCAACACTGAATTTCTTTGATTAAAAAAAATTATAATTTTAGCAAAATATTGAGTACTTTTTTTTAAAAAAAAAAAAAAAAAATAAGCTAAAAATGTCTTTTTCCTAGTGATTTTCGTGTTCAGCACACAAAAATACATTAAAATCAGCTAGTTTTGAGTAAGGAACATTTTCTTTGTTCTTCGGAATAACAAGTATATTTGCATTTAAAAACACTCATAACGCAGCTTATTACTCAAATTCGCAACCTTAAGGCCAAGATCTAAGGTGATAAGATCTAGTCACAACTGGAAAAACGAATAACTTTGAATAGTCACACAAGACTAAAAGACTAAAAAGACAGGCAACTGCTTGTCAATTCTGACTCTTGTTGTTGTTTATTGTTGTAAAAATAAATAAATAAAATAATTAGAAAAATAAAAATAAATAAATAAAAAAATCAAAGAGGAGTTATAATTTATAAAGAAGGCGATGAGCTTTTAAAAATTCAAATACTAATATAATTTTAGCTTCCTTATCTGTGAGAGCTTCTGATAAATTTGGGGTCAGTCCTATCCTGTTTATTATTGGCAAATAGTAAGTACATTTTTCAAAAATATGTCTAATCGCAAGAATGGACTGACAATATTTGCACATTGGAGGTGGCAGTTTTCTAATCAGGTGAGAGTGCGTGAGGAGAGTACGACCTATTCTCAAGCGGGTTAGAGCAACTTCCTCCCTACGGCTGTTGCGGTAGGATGTTGACATGGTTTTACTGATCGTTTTATTTCTTTTAATTTACAAGGAGAACTTTCATCCACCTGCCATTTTTCTAATATTTGTAATTTAAGGGGTGTACTGAGTTCTGAAGGGGTAAGAACGAAGAATTCTGACTCTTACTGCTCTTACTAAACAAACGGTCTAAACTTCCAATTCATCTACAAAATACAGATCTACATGACTATAATAAGGCCTATCTGGACATACCGAGTTGAGCTTTGGGGCTCAACTAAACCTTCGAATTCCTCTCGTATCCAATCCTTATAATCGAAAATCCTCAATGCTCCTTACTTTGCCACAAATAAAATCATCGATAAAGACCTTCCTTATGCAACCGATCAAGCCCAAACCAGATATCACTCCTTTCATTATAAACTCCACCCAAGTCCACTCGTTTCTAGCCTTGCTTCCTCTTCCATTCCTGACAATCCTCCGAGGTGCTTATTCTTTTGGTTCTGAGACCTTCTAATCTAAAAATGTCATTAAAATGCTACCAATGGATGTTTCTCTTCATGTCCTTATCATATTATTATGATCTTACATCAAATTTATTAGAAATATTTTGATGTAAATACAGTTGTAAACGTCAATAAATAGATTAATAAAAAAAATATGATTTTAACGCCCACAAACAACCTGACCAAGATTCATGTTTTTCCAGAAATAATCGATATGCCTCACCTTCCATGTGTTAATACTGACGACTGGTATTCTGACATCACCAGTAGTAATGCAGCTTCAAGGATGGTAATCCATCTATCCTCAACTCAGAATCGTTTAGTAATACGTCGTTGCAGGGTAGCAAAACAACTGTTCCAATCTGTTCTAAATCCACATAAGGTTAATTGAATCCACCATAGATAATATTATCTCTCCATTATCAGGAGCCATACGTTGTTTCAAAAAAAAAAAAATTAAGTTATTACGAAAAGCCTAGGAAACAACTGTTCCAATGCGTCCTAAGCCCACACAAAGTTAATGGTTAGCCCTTCAATAGATAACGTTATCTCTGTTTTATTATCACGGATCGTGCAGTACCGCGTATGCGGTACATAATATTAACTTACAACAACAAATATAAACATGTGTACTTTTAGTTGTTAGATGCATTCCTGTCAAATATTAGTTATTACATACATTCATGTCAAATATTCCCCAAAAGGAGGTAGTTCCACCCAGTAGATTAACTTTCTATCTTGTTAGTTATTGCTAGAATAAAATATAAAACACTTGGAAGAAATATATTCGATGGGGTGTATTCCGAGGAAAACTGAAGTAAAAAAAAACTACCAATCTCTCTCTCTTTCTATAAATAAATATATGTATATATAAATCATAAGATTTTAATTCATGAAAATTAAAAACAGAATACTTTAACAATAAGAAAATCAGATGCAGTGTGCGCATCAAACATTTTTTTTATATAATCATTAATACGGTAGTTCCTGATTAATACTTTTGAAAATTATAATCAAAATTATCAGAAATTAAAAGAAAAATCATAAGATTTGAATTCAAGGAAAAGAAAAACTGAGAATACTTTAACAAAAAGATAATCATGTGCAGTGTGCGCATCACACATATTTTTATATAAATACTGCTATGTTCTAGTAGCAGATTTACTTGGGATGCCAGGATAATCGCTGAAGGCAATTATCCAAAAATAAGTTAATTAATTGATTATAAATTGAGTCCTAAAAACTATTATTATAATTGGATTCCTTTCCAAAGGCTGTTTGTGTGTTTACCAGTTTACCAATTAGATACCTCTATATTTATAAAATGTTCTTACCATTAATTATATAGTATAATAAAGAGTGGTATATTGGGATATATAACAGTATATAAACTATATAAAGAAACTAAGTATTTATTTACAATTTGTTATTATAATTAAAATGATTCAAATGATTCAGATAAAGGTTGCCATAAAATATAAACTATTACATGATTACTTATTAGTTAGTTTATACTTATAGCTGTTGATGCCGTGGGATGTAGTGCCGTGGGTGTCTTCTGTTTCATCAGGGATGTCCAGGCCTCCTGGCCTTCGTATGGTCGAAGTGCATCCTCTGAGTCTGCCTCCTGACTGTCCTCACTCGTCTGTAGGAATCATAAGATTTTAAGAACATGTAAATCATAAGATTTTAATTCATCAAAATAAAAAACAGAATACTTTAACATTAAGAAATTCAGATGCGGTGCGACCATCAAACATTTTTTTTATATAATCATTAATACGGTAGTTCCTGATTGATACTTTTGAAAATTATAATCAAATTAATAGAAAAATCATAAGATTTTAATTCATGAAAATAAAAACTGAGAATACTTTAACAATAGGTAAATCAGATGCGGTGCGCGCATCACACTTTTTATTTAGATAATCATTAATACTGTAGTTTCTGATTTTTTTTTTTTAACAATTATAATTAAAAGTATTGGAGATTAAAAGAAAATCATAAGATTCTAATTCTATAAAATAAAAACAGAATACTTTAACAATCAGGAAATCCGGTGCGGTGATCATATCACAGACTTCATTTATATAATTATTAATACGCTAGTTTCTGATTTTTTACTATGACAATTATAATCAAAAGCATCGGAGATTAATAGAAAAATCATAAGATTTAAAAAAATGAGAAACTGAGAATAC
>NW_027113536.1:128081-129369 GCF_000696795.3 Halyomorpha halys
TCAAGAAAATGAGAATACTTTAACAATAACTAAATTATCACACATTTTCTTTACATAATCATTAATTCTGTAGTTTCAGATTTTTTATTCTGACAGTTATAATTAAAAGTGTTCGAGATTGAAAGAAACATCATAAGATTTGAATTCAAAGAGATGAGAATACTTTAACAATAACTAAATTAGGGGCTGTGTGCGCATCACACATTTTTTTATATAAACATTAATACCGCAGTTTCTGATTTTTTATTCTGACAATTATAATTAAATGTTTTCGAGATTAAAAGAAAAATCGTAAGATTCGAATTCAAGGAAAACAAAAACTGAGAATACTTTATCAAAAAAATAATCATGTGTAGTGTGCGCATCACACATTAACATAAAGACTGTATTTATTAAATTTTTATTTTGACAATTAAGATTAAAATTATCAGAGATTAAAAAAAAAATCATTGTAATTGAATTCAAGGAAAACAAAAACTAAGAATACTTTAACAAACAAATAATCATGTGCAGTGTGCGCATCACACATATTCTTCATATAATCATTAATACTGTAGTTTCTAATTTTTATTGTAATAATTATAATTAAAAGTATCGGAGATTTAAAGAATAATCATAAGATTTAAATTTAAGAAATAAAAAACTGAGAATATTTAGACAATAAGAAAATCAGGTGCGGTGTGCGCATCACACATTTGGTATATTAACATTAATACGGTAGTTTTTTTTTATTTTTTAACATGACAAATATAATAAAAAGGATCGGAGATTAATAGAAAAATCATAAGATTCGAATTCCTGAATATAATAAACTGAAAATACATTAACAATAGGAATATCAGATGCGGTGTGCGCATCACACATTTTTTTATAAAATCATTAATACGGTAGTTTCTGATTTTTTATTATGACAAATATAATCAAAAGCATCGGAGATTAATAGAGAAATCATAAGATTTGAAAAAATGAGAAACTGAGAATACTTTAACATTAAGAAAATCAGATGCGGTGTGCGCATCACACATTTTTTATATAACCATTAAAACGGTAGTTTAAACTGCCATTTTTGTACAAAAACTTCTAAATTGTTTAAATCTTCTGTTATTCTAATTATTCCTTTTTTATTCAGGATACTTAATTCAATAGAATCTTTATTTTTATTTTTATAATATTATCTGCTGTATAAATATAAATCTTATATTCTTCTGATTTTTTTATTTTGAAAATTATAATCAAACATATCGGAGATTAAAAGAAAATCACAAAATTGAATTTAATGAAAACAAAA